>NC_064866.1:17162175-17374675 GCF_024139225.1 Suncus etruscus | reverse complement strand
TGTTGATTTATAATTATATATAACTAAAACCTACACATTATGATGCAGTTTTATTTTAATTAAATTTAATTTATGATCTAATAAAATGGCTGAACTATTTGAGACACATCCAGGAGAATCTCCTTTTGAACTGCTCTTAAATCGATAAGGTGAAGTTTTATGTATATCTTCAACATGGCCACAGAAGGAAATAAAATAATCATATTTAGATCTTATGATTTCTATATGAAAATAAGAAAGAAGGTAGTTATTGTTCCACCTACATAAAAGGCAATATATAGTCATTTGAAACTATTGAGCAAATACCACAATATAAAAATAAATAGGCAAATAGAAAATTTGAATATAAAATGATAATTGTGCTGGGAAGAGAATAATCTAAATACAGGATAAACTTTTAACCTGAAAAAAGAGAAAATCAGTGAAGATAGATTAAGTACAATGAATTATTATGCTGAACTTTTAATTAGAAATGCAGCATAGTTACAAAAGTATTTAAATGATAGAGCCTGAGCATACATAGCACAGCAGGTTGGGTCTTTGCCTTGCATGCTGCCAACCCAGGTTTCATCTCATGCATCCCACATGTTCCCCCAAGCCTTCCAGGAGTGATTCCTGAATGCAGAATCCTGAGCACCACTGGGTATGGCCCAAAACATAATATAACAAAACAAAATAAACAAAGAAGTTAAATACTTCACAATAAAATTCAAAGAGTATTTAAGAAGCATGCTAGAAAAATTAGTTTCAATATGAGACTTTAGGATTGTTTAATAGTAATGATAGATATATGTATGAAGTGATCATTAACATTATTGTAAATCATAGTATAGCTCAATAAAAATGAGGAAAAACTGGTGTATGTGAATGTATAAAGTTATAGTAGGTAGAATTCTTACAAATAAAATAAATCAGTCAAGCCATATAAGTGAAATTTAATCTGAATAAATGCCTCATCAACAAAGATCTTAACTGTCACTAAAATGTTGATGAAGCTTAATATTTATTTTAATTTAGTTTTTTGCGTATTAATATATTTTTGTTTTTTGAGTTACACTCATAGTGCTCAGAACATGATTCTGGTGGTGTTCAGGAAACTATGTGGGATGCTGGGGATCAAACCTTGCTCAGTCTTTTACAAGGCAAACATACCTCTATGCTCTGGCCTTAAATATAAAATTTAAATGTACAAAAAGGAAAAAAAGTTTAGACATTAAAGACAAGGAGAATCTAAATTAAAAAATTCTCACTGAAAGATGTTATGTTAGTATTCTGAAAACTTTTTAGTGAGAATGCATGCTTAGAAACTCACAATAATTATGTGGCCTAAAAGCAAAAGAAACTATAGTCAGTGGGAAATCTGGGTCACCTTAGGCCCACAGGGCCAACTTTAAGACTTTGGAGATCAATATTTAACCACTTGCTGTGTGGATGCACATCAATTTGCAACTATTACAATACAATATATAAAATTGTGTTTCAAAGAGGAACGAGATACTGAAAAATAGTGAACAAACAAATTAATGTAAGATGAGTTATAAATATAGTTAACTATTTTAAAATATATATCTTTCTAACTGTAAAACTATTGCTCAAGATAACAATAGCAATACAGATATATGTTGCTCTTAGATGCAATGGTCAATGTTGAATGAATCTAATATCTCTGTAGTAAGTCCTGAGGGAAAAAGAGAAATATTGAATACATTTAAGCTTTGTCAAAACATATCACTTTAATCTATTTGATGTGCAGCCAAGAAATTTTACAACTGTATAAGACTCAAGAAAATCTAACTTGGGTGCCAAGACAGGGTAAAGAAGGCATGTGTCCAATTCAATACCTATCACCACATGGGATCCTCAATTTTACTGAATATTGTCCTGGAGGCCCCCAACATTGTCCCCTTGACAGTTTTGTTGGTTGTTCCTAGTAATACAGGGACCAAGTAGCATTGCATATCAGTCCCTAGCAGTGAACCATTAGCCGAGTTGGCTAACTAGTGATGGGGAAGGTCCCAGAAACTTTCAGCACTATTTTAGAACCTCCCCCAAAGAAGAAAAATAGTACAATAGTAATATACATTCCTATCGTGAAAGATAGTCAAATAAATTATTATTACAGGTATAAATCTGATTAAAAATCTTAAACATTATTTTATAGTGACAGGATTGAATTCACAACCTTATTTATGAGGACATGATCTATATCTGATCCATTCCTAGATCTCAGTATGGATAAATCTGAAGGTCATATTATGCTAATAAAGCAGGTAATTATTGATAACAAGACTCTTGGTGAGATGGCATTAAGGGAGAGTGAGAAATGTATATAATATATTGCTAATAATAAGATCTTTTAGAATTAGGTCTTAGGTTCCAAAGCGATGACACTGGAAAGATGCAAGTCTGGAAACAAATATTGATCTAGGAAATAATACACACACAAACACACACAAACACACACACCAGAGGGAGAAAAGGATTTAGGAATTACAAGACATAACCCTTCAGTCTTAAGAAGCAGGGAATGGCATAACTTTGCATAGGGACAGCAAAAGTTATAAGTAGTAAAAGAGGAAATTCTTTGAAATATGATGGAGAAATATTGATACTTAGGTGCAGGTACAATGAAATGCCATTTTTTCCCCTGAAAGATAAACTCTCTTGTAAAATAAACTTGCTTCAATAAAAATAAAATTGGGAGAAAGATTCATGGAGAGTTGAAGGACAAGACTCAAAGCATAAGAATCCAGTTCATAGGTGAATTTACCCTAAATGGCCCAAAGGACAAACTGCATTGCATCCACAGTTACAAACCACCCCCAGGAAAATGGCTTCCTAAATGGGCAAGTTAATCTCTCACCCACAAAAGCTTCCTGGAGAGGTCCCTGGCTGTGGGGAGGGAAGACAGAGAATGATAAAGGAAAGAAGTACTTTAGGCCAAAGAATAATCGTGATAAGCCTGCACAAAACTTCATCACACCTAGAGGGTGAAGATTGCAATCCTGAAGACCCAATCAGTTGTAACCCTTATATAATCTATCGGAAATGGATTGCAGAGTGAAAGGGCTGAGGATGTTTATATAACAAGCTCAAGGAAGGGATGAAACAGACTGCCAATAAAACACAAGAAGAGAAAACGTAGTACCAAAAGTGAGAAAAAAAATTGTGAGAACTGAAAACTTGATAGGCTAAATGAAAAATTCATTAGAAGACCTCAAGAACAGAATAACAACTACGAATAACCAAATCAGTATGCTCAAAGATAAAGGGAATAAAACCTCCAGACTAAAAAATAGATGGAAAAAACTGTCTCAAAATAAATAAATAAACGACAAAAGAACTTTGGGATCAAATCAACAGAAAACAAGATAAGAACCATTAGTATCCCAGAGAACAGGAAGAAAATCATTATGAGAAAGCAACAGCTAAAAGATATCATTGCTGAGAAGTTCCTAGACTGGAGAATGCATGCACCCACATATTAGATCCAGAAAAGTACTAGATAAACGGATGCAAATTAAAACATCTCATCCCAAGGCACAACCTAATCAGAATGATGAAAACCTTTGATAGAGATATAATACTGAAAACAGTAAATCAAAAAGACAATCACATGCAAAGGAGTATCCTTAATATTTACAGTAGGTTCACCAAAGGAAACTGTCTGGGCCAAAAACACTTGAATATACAGAAAAAACTCAATGAAATAAATGCCTTGCCATATATACTTTACAGACTCTCATTAAGATCTGAAGGAAAGATACATAACTTTACATGTAATCAGCTGCTCAGGAGCTTTATGGAATTCAAACCACATTCCAAAGTAAAACTAATAAGACTGTTTCAAGACAAGAAAAACTTTACAAAACACCAAATTTTTATAGAATGTTAGCAAGACAACAACAATAACAACAACAACAACAACAACAAAACAAGGCCAATAGTCTTTCTCGATGTGAATGGACTAAATATACCAAATAAGAAACACAGAGTGGCAAAACAGATTAGAAAACTGAACTCAACTTTCTGGCCTAAAAAATCACAATTGAACAGTCAGAGCAAATACTGACTTAAAGTCAAAAGTTGTGAATGTTTCTCAAGCAAACAATCCACTCAAAATGGCAATGATAAAGCTTCTAGCTCAAAAAGGTTATGAGGAGAGATCAGCTATAAGAGATATTTCTTTTTAAAAATGAGGAAATTCCCTTTCTAATCACCCCAATATTTAATGTGCCTATGTAAAAGAAAAAAGTTTCACAAGTTAATTTTTTTTATTGTTGATGTTGCTGTTTGGTTGTTGGGTTATTGTTTTTGTTACATTGTTGGTGCTTGTTTGTTGGGTTTCTTTTTTTGTGTGTTTTGTTTTGATTTGATTTTGGGGACCGTAGTTATTGTGTGGTTGTTGTCTTTATTGCTGTGGTGCTTTTCGGGTATTTTTTATTTTTTTGTATTGTTGTTATGTTTTCTTTCCTTTTTCCCGTTCTTTTTTTTTTTAATTTTTATTTTGATCATAGTGGCTTACATATTGTTGACAATAATATTCTAGGTACATATTTACATAAAATCAGGGGGGATTCCCATCCCTAAATTGTCCTCCCTACACCTCCGTTTTTGTCCTACCTCCCATTTCTTCTTCCCTCACCCCCAGGGTGGCTAGAATATGTGATCCCCTCTGTATCTGACCTACTATTTAGTAGTCTTGCATCAGTTTGGTCTTGGTGCCTCCCTTATTTCCCCCTCTAAGTGGGGGCAGGGCTAGCAGTTCAAGTTAGGTGGTTTTGCCTGAAAAGGAGAAAATGAGTAAACTGGGGTAAGAGTCTAATATCCCAAAAATGGGCAGAATCCTTCTAGAGGTTCTCCTCATCGATTTGGATAATGCAGGAGAAAAAGAAGGTGAAACACCCCATCAGTACCAAAAGAAGTGTCAAATATCCAGTGAGGACTCCAGTTATATCGATAAGCACCACAATAAACTGATAAAAAAAAAACACAAACAAAAACAAACAAACATATGAACAAAAAAAAAAAACAACTCGCTGTGGTCTTGAAATAAGAGACATGGTGTAGCACATAATGAAAGAAAAGAAAGGAAAAAAAAACACACACAAAAAAAAAGAATAATTGGGGACAACAATTTCAATAATCACATCCGAACCGAGAACTCGACCAAAATAGCTAGGTAAATAAAATTAATAATAACAATAATAAATGAAGGTAATATATATATATAAATATCCAAGGTTTTGTGCTTTTTGCATTTTTGTTTTTTCCCTCTGCCCTGGCACAGTAAATATTGGGGTCATTCGAAACGGAATTCACTTGCCCTATGAGATATGGGGATTCTCTGTCCTTGGAGTATACTGTCATGGGATCAGTTCTAGGCTTTGCTCAGGATCATTACTCTCCCGGTGGTGTTTTTTCTTTTTTTTTGGTTTGTTTTTTTGTGTGTGGAAGACTTCTGCTTTGTCCAGGGTGATACATTCAGAGCTCTGTGTTGAGTGGTCTCAGTATCTGTACAACTCCTGAGGTGGGCCTTATGGTGAAGTCAGTCTTTGTGAGTCTAGAGGTTCTGTTGCCTCAGTCCCGTTCTTTTTTTAAATTGATATTTATAGCCTCTCTAGAAGGACTCCTTCTTTTTTTGCTTGTTTGATTTTGACCCCACCCTTTTTTCTTTCCTTCATATAGAACCTCATAACTTGAATCATCTTGTTCTGCCTCATAAATTGAGAGGAAAATAATGGAGGGTACCAAGACAAACCAGTCGTATGAACATTGAGTATAAATAAAAAATGATCAGTCTTAAACACCAAATCCAAAGCCAAGGACAATAGAATAAACACTCAATCTACAACAAGCTAGACACAGAAGGGACCACTTATTCTAGCAGCCTAAGGGGCAAAGGAGATAGATATGGGATGCATGCTGGGAACATGGGTAGAAGGAGGACAACATTGGTGGTAGGAATGCCCCTTATTCAATGTCACTATATAACTAAAATATTACAGTGAAAGAGTTGTAATTCACTTTAGTCAAAATAAAAATTATTTTAAAAATATTATTGAAACCATTATTATTTACAAAATCCTTCATAGTTGAGTTTCAGACATACAATATTTCAGGACCAATTCCACCACTAGAGTCAAATTTCCTTCACCAAATTTTCCAGAGTGCATCCCATGCCATATTCTCTGTACCCCAGCCTGTCAGCATAACATGCCCATTTTTAATTTTGTTTGTTAGTTTGTTTAGTTTAGTTTAGTTTAGTTTGTTAGCAATGAATTCATTGCTGTTGACTCTTAGCTTAGTTTTGTCCTTTCTTAACACCACCAATGCACGAAAGACCTCTTGGGTCTTGACCCCATCCTTTCATATTTGTGTTTCTCCTCCTCCACTCAGTTTCCTTCCTTCTTTTTACTATACATTGGGCCAAGGGAGTTGAGAAAACTCCCATTTAGACCATTGCATTTATCATGCAGTTATTCTAAATACCACATATAAATGATATCATTCTGTATGTATCCTTCTTCTTGACTTATTTCATTCAGTTCCATCTATTTTGAAGCTAACTGAATTATGGCACCATTCCTTACAACTATGTAGTATTCCATTGTATATATGTACCATATTATCACAACCCATGTGTTTGTTGGACATCTTAGTTGGTTCCAACTCTTAGATATTGTCCTGAATGTTGCAATAAATAGCAGTGTGAGCAGTGTGCATACATCCTTTTGTGTTAATGTTTTTCTGTCCTGTAAATAGACACTTCAAAATGGAATCACTGGGTCATATGTCAGTTTGATTTGTAGTTTACTGAGATCTCTCCATACTGTTTCCATAGGGTTTGGATTAGGCAGCATATCCACTAGCAGTGGATGAGAGTTCCTTTTTCACCACATTCTTGCCAACACAAATTGTTACCAATATTTTTGATATTTGTTATCCTCATTGGTGTAAGATGACATCTCATTTTGCCTCTTAATTTGATTTCCCTAATAATAAACTATGATGAACATTCTTTTCATGTGCCTGTTGTCCATCTGTTGGTTTTCCACAGAGAAGTGTCTGGTCATTTCTTGTCTCCATTTTTTGATGGTTTTTTATATTTGGGACGGGCAACCTTTGTGATTACTTCGCATATCCTAGTTATTTACACTTTGATGTGTTGAGTGAAATTATTTTCTCTCAGTCTGTTAGCTGTTTTTTTTTTAGTTTTAGCTCATGTTTCTTAAATGATAGATGAGTATGAAAAGCACGAAAAACTCACACTCCTAAACATGTATGCTTCTAATGAGAAACCAGAAAAACACTGCTAATAAAGTTGAAGGAAAAACCTATAGCAATACAATAGTAGTAGGGGATTTCAAACTTTTCAAACTGTTCTGTCATTTCTGGATAGATCAAGTAGATAAATGCTCAGTAAGTAAGTACGTTTTTTTGAAGGAAGAAATGGAAGAGTGGGGCTTAGAAGACACACATATGCATGTACATGTATATATGTATACATTCAGGTACATATATGTGTACATATTTGTATATATGTGTGTAGTGCTTTTCATCTCAAACATACAAAATGATGTCATTTGCAAACAAAAATGGAAAAACAATGAAAATATATAGAAACTAATTCATTACTGAACAATCAGTGAGTCAGAGAGGATGTTAAAGAGGAAAGCAAAATAATCCTGGAAACAAATGGTAATTAGGATAGAAGCTACTATAATTAAAATAAAAGTTCATGGCTTTGCAAACATTCATCATAAAGGAAGAAAAGACCCACAGAAACAATTTGATTGCACAACTTAAAATTTGGAAAATAATCAACAAAATTATTTTAATGCAGGCATATGATGGAAATAATAAAATTTAGAGATGAAATTGATTAATTGGAATCTCCCAAAAAACAATTAAAAGGATCAATGAAACCAGAGTTGAGACATTGAAAATATGAAGAAGATTGATAATTCACTAGAAAGAATAACAAAGAAATAGAAACAGAAAACCCTAAAAAATCTAATCCAAAATAAAGGGAAGATATGTCTACATACATGATAGAAATTCAAGAAAGAATCTAAAAGTATGTTGAGAATCTCTATGCCACAAAACAAAAAAAAATAGATTAAATAAATAAATTCTTAAATACCTATAAATTCCCAATGCTGAACCAAGATGAGTTGGAATACATGAACAGACCTATAAATCTTGATAAAGTAGAAATTGTATTTAGAAGTATTTCCCAAAGCAAAAGTTAAGACCCAAATTGATTCATTAGTGATTTTTTTTCAAATCTTTTAAGAGGATGTGCTGACAATCTTTTACACGCTCTTCCAGGATATTGCAATAAATTAATTAATTAATTAATTAAATAAATAAAACAGTTTCTAAACAGTTTATATTCCTAAACAGTTTCTGTAAAGCAAACATCAACCTGATACCAAAAGCAGAGATACCAAAAGAATAGGAATATCAGGCCTATATCAATTATGCACAAAAATGCCGAAATCCTTCACAAAAACTAGCTAATACAACAATGCACGAAATAGATCATACACAATGACCAAGTAGGATTCATCCTGGGGATGCAACAATGATTTAACTTACATTATTTAATCAACAAAATACAACATATCAAAAAAAATAAAAACAATGTGATCATATCAATATATGCAGAGAAAACATTTGATAATATCCAGAAATAGTCATAATAAACGAACAACAAAAATGAAAATTAAAAGAACTTTTATCAATATAGTCAAACCATTTACCACAAGCCCATGGCAAACATTATATTCAGTAGAGAATCACTAAAAGTATCCCCTTTGCCATGAAGCACAGGCAGCAATCCTCACTTTTCACATATTTTTAATATAATCATTGAAGTATCTTCAATAGCAGTTAAGCAAGAAAAAGATATCAAGGACTTCCAGATAGAAAAAGAATAATTAAACCTCTTACTATTTACAGATGATATACTATATTTAGAAAATTCTTAAGACTACACAATCTTCTAGAAACTATAGCTTGTATAGTAAATTGGCCGGCTACAAAATTAGCACACAAAATAGTTCATGTACTATCTATATACCAATTAAAGGATACTCATAATATTTTTCAAAGAAATAGAGCAAATATTTCAGACACATCCTGCCAGCACTGATTGTTTTTATTCTTTGTGGTGTATGCTAGTCTCTGTGGCATGAAATGTTGCCTCATTGTCTTCATCTGCAACTTCCTAATGATTACTGATGTGGAGCATATTTTTCATGTGTCTTTTGTTCATTTGTATTTTTTCTTTTAGGAACTATTCGTTTATTTCTTCTCCCCATTTTTTGATGGGGTTAGATTTTTTTTCTTGTTCAGTTCTGTCAGTAACTCATATCTTAGATATTTAGCCCCTTATCTAATGGGTATTGGATGAATAGTTTCTCCCATTTTGTGCATGGCTTTTGCATCCTATCACTATTTCCTTTGGGGTGCAGAAGCTTCTCAGCTTAATATAGTCCCATTTATTTATCTCTGCTTCCATTTGTTTGAAGAGTACTGTTTCCTCTTTGAAGATGTCTTTAGTTTCAGGGTCATGTAGTACTTTAAATATTTGTTCTTTTCTACAGCTTATGGTTATAGATAAGATAGCAAGGTCTTTAATCCATTTGGATTTTACCTTTGTAGGGTATGAGATGAAGGTCTGAGCTTGCTTTTTAGCATGTGGCTAACCAGTTGTCCAAGCACCACTAGATGAAGAAACATTTCTTGCATCTTTATCAAAAATTGTATGCCTGGGGAATATTCTCTGAATACTCAAGTCTATTTTATTGATCTGAGGGTCTGTCATTATTCCAATACTATGCTGTTGTAATTACTATTGCTTTGTAGTACATTTTAAAGTTGGGAAAAGTGATGCCTCCAATTTTCATTTTCCACAGGAATGTTTTAGTTATTTGTGGGTGTTTATTGTTCCAAATTAATTACAGGAGTGTTTGATCAACTTCTTTGAAGAATGTAAAAAATCAAATACCTTGAAGTCAACTAAAAAGGTGAAGGATCTATGCAATGATAAATACAAAACACTGCTTTAAGAAATAAGAGGACACAAAAAAATGGAGACATAATCTGTTTATGTATTTGGAGGATAAACATTATTAAAATGGCAATAGTCACCAAATTTTTGTACAGACTTAATGCAATTCCTCTAAGAGTTTTACATCTAAGCTATAAAAAACATATATCATATAGAAATAAACAAGTAAAACACATCCAACCATTTCAGAAAATGAGACGAAAGAAGAGAAATTTTCTCCAAGAAATAATATAAATTTCCAAAATTATTTTTTTTATTTTTCAATATTCTTATTAAAATATTCTGCATCATTAATTACCTGGAAATTGCAAATGGAAACAACAGCCATATCCTCTCACATCACAGAGACTGGCACACATCAAGAAAAACAAGAACCACAAATTATTACATGGGCTTTGAGAGAAAGGGACACTCATTCACTGTTGGTGGAAATGTAGACTGATCCAGTCTTTTTGGAACAGAATATGGACATTTTTCATAAAAGTAGAAATGGAATTCTCATATGACCCAGAAATAATATTCCTGTTACATACCCTAGAGATCCAAAAAAACACAATACATAAAAGATATCTTTACTCCTATGTTCCTTGCAACACTATTCACAATAACCAGAATCTAGAAACATTTCAATTGCCTGAGAACATATGAATGGCTAAAAACACTCTGCAGCTGTTAGAACAAACGAAGTCATAAAATTTGTTTAAACATGGAATAGGCATGGAGAGAATCATGCTGAATGAAATGTATCAGAGAGATAGGATCAGACATAGAATGATCATATTCATCTGCCCTATACAAAAACATAGTATGAGAATGATATCCAAAGACAAAGAAATGAATGAAAGAAATTTACTCAATACAGAGTAGGGAACACTATGGCAATACTAGATGGAAATGATCATTCTGAACAAAAACTTAGAATTGAAACTAGTAAAATAATAATAAATAATGAAATAATATTCCTTCAGTAACAGTTGTGCAGGCTGCAGTGCCTAAAATTAATGAAAGAGAGAGAATGAAGGAGAAAGAAGGAGGAAAGAGAACTATCTTCTATGGAAGCAGGCTATCACAGTAGGGGAGTTACCGGAGGGTGACATGTGAAATTTAATGTGACAAAGAAATGACCACTGGTGAAGGTATGGATGTTCATACATTGTATGACCAAAACTCAAGCAGCACTTTAGCACATTTATGGAGGGGTTGAGCCACACTCAGTGGCACTCGAGTTACTCCAGGTAGGTTTGGAGAATCATATGGAATGACGGGAATAAAAACAAGATTAGCCCATGTGAAACAAATGCCCTATCTTCCAAACAGGTAGGGTGTAGGGGTGGCGGGAGATGGGGGACATTTGGGGCTTGAAGGTTGCATAATGATGGGGGGTGTACTTTTTATGACTAAAACCCAACTACAAACATATTTGTAACCATGGTGCATAAATAAATATATTATTATAATTTTTTAATAAATATGATTTTTTTAATATAATTTTTATTTTGATCATAGTGGCTTACATATTGTTGACAATAATATTTTAGGTACATATTTACATAAAATCAGGGGGGATTCCCATCCCCAAATTGTCCTCCCTACACCCCCGTTTCTGTCTTACCTCCCATTTCCTCTTCCCTCACCCCCAGGGCGGCTAGAATATGTGGTCCCCTCTGTCTCTAACCAACTACTTAGTAGTCTTGCATCAGTTTGGTCTTGATGCCTCCCTTATTTCCCCCTCTAAGTAGGGGCAGGGGTAGCTAGTTCAAGTTGCGTGGTTTTGCCTGAAAAAGAGAAAATAAATAAACCGGGGTAAGAGTTTAATACCCCGAAAATGGGCAGAATCCTTCTAGAGGTTCTCATCATCGATTTGGGAAAGGAAGGAGAAAAAGAAGTTGAAACACTCCACCAGTACCAAAAGAAGTGTCAAATATCCAGTGAGGACTCCAGCTATAACGATAAGCACCACAAAAAAACAGATAAAAAACAAACCAAAACAAATTAAAAACAAACACAAACAAACAAAAAACACGCCGTGGTCTTGAAATAAGAAACATGGCGTAGCACATAACGAAAGAAAAGAAAGGAAGAGAAAGAAAAGAAAAAAAAAAAAAAAAGAATAATTGGGGCCAACAATTTCAATAATCACATCCAAACTGAGGAATCGACCAAAATAGCTAGGTAAATAAAAATAATAATAACAATAATAAATGAAGGTAAGATATATATATATATATATATATATATATATATATATATATATATATATATATATATATATATATATATATATATATATATATACATAACCAAGGTTTTGTGTTTTTTGTATTTTTTTTTCCCTCCTGCCCTGGCACAGTAAATATTGGGGTCATTCGAAAAGGAATTCACTTGCCCTATAAGATATGGGGTTTCTCCGTCCTTGGAGTATACTGTCATGGAATCAGCTCTAGTCTTTGCTCAGGATCATTACTCTCCAGGTTGTGGTTTTTTTTTTTTTTTTTTTTTTTTGGTGTGTGGAAGGCTTCTGCTCTGTCCAGTGTGATACCGTCAGAGCTCTGTGTTTAGCAGTCCCAGTATCTGTACATATCCTGAGGTGGGACTTATGGTGAAGTCAGTCTTTGTGAATCTAGAGGTTCTGTTACCTCAGTGCCATTTTAATCCATCTTCTGTGGTTGGTGATCTTGGTCTTTGCGCTGAACCTAGGAAGGCATCTAGGATAGCGTCTTTCTTTGTTCTTCCAGAAGCCCCTTTCCGTTACAATTGTCTCTGCCGGACCTTTGGGACTGGGGATCATGCTTATTGTGCAGGTCTTAGTTCAAACCCTAGACTAGGGCTTTTTTATTGGTCCCAAGATGTATACAGTCTGGTCGTGGTTCTAGTATCCAGTCATCTGTAAATCACGATCTTGGCTTTTGGACCTACCAAAGGGTGCCGCGTCTTCTGGTTTTGTCTTGTCGTTAGCTGGTGATGTAGGCTAAACTGCTCTAAGGTCAAGTTGTTCACATTTTCCTCATTGTCGAGATATCATGTTAGAGCTGGCCCTTGTTGTTGACCCTGCAGTAATAAGGCTGTCCCAGATGGAGATTGTTTCTTACAGCTGTTGTGAGGAGCTGTGCCGTTTCTATGTCTGGGATCCAGGGTTCAAGGCTGGTTGAATGGTATCTAATCACCTGAGGTCTAAGTTGATTCCACTTGACATATTTTCAAGGTAGGAGATAACCCTGTATTGTAAACAACTATGAGTTCCTATCTCTAGTAGATAAGAGCTCTTTTTTTTTTAAATATGTAAGATTTCCCCTTTATTTAGTGTGCCTTTGCAGGGGGAAGTGGTGCTCCATTATATGTCGGAGTATTTGGGGTGGACAGAGTGGGTAACAGAGATAGGTCACATACCCAAAGACGATTAAAAAAAAAAAAGGAAATAAAAGTGTATGTGCCCACAAATGTATATGCAAGGCAAACATTTAAATAAATAAGTTAATTAAAAAAAATAAAAAAAAATAAAATGAGTTAGCGAAGTTTTTAAAGGACCAACGTGGTGCAAAAGACTACTTTGCATTTGGGAGAGAACAGGTAAAGAGTTGGTGTATTACAGGTCTTATGCCTATGTTGGAAGTACAGTTTTCCCATTGTCTTTTGGATTTTTCTTGTGGTGTGTGGGTTCCCAGGCATCTTCCAATCACACCCCCTGCCCCCCTTCAGATTGGTAAAAATTTGCAGCTGGGAGGTCTTGGAAGAGTTCTTGCATTGGGGATACTATTGGACCTAAGTCCGGTTTCAAGAAACAGTCCATGTTAGGGGGAGTTGGTAGGGAGGGTCTCGCAGCATGTGTCCACAGGGGAGTTGGCTGTCTTTTCTTGCAGGAGACGATGTGTGGGTTCGGTTGGGTGTCCCCTCGCCTGGGTGCTGGGTACTGGTTCATTGGGTAGGAGGTCGATCTTGATGCCTAAGAGATTAAGGACTGAGGGTGGAGAGTTTTAATATGGTGGGAGATCTGGATGGGATTGAGGGGTGAAGGGATAGTTGGATTTCCGGGGGGGAGAAAGGGGAAGGTATATGGGAGGGGTATGAAGGAAGAGAAAAGAGAAAATACCGTAGAAAGGGAGAAGAGAAAGGGAAAAAAGTAAAGAGAAGAGTAGAAGAGAAAAAGAAAAGAGAAGAGAAAAAAAAATAGAGAGAAGAAAGGAGAGAATAGCAAGGGAATGCTGGTTTGGTTGAATGTGTTCGATGACTAGAGCCTGTAGTTTAGGTCTGTACATCGCAGGTACTGCTTTGGTGGTCTGACTGGTCACGTGCTTCGATTCCTAAAAGAAGGTTTAACCTAGAGATAAAGTGTATGTTAAAGAGTTTTCTCGTGGCCGTCTCATAGTGCAAGCAAGGTATGGTATCTCGTGTGGTATCCCGAATTGCCATCTTAGTTTGTCCGCCCTTTGTATCTAAGGGCGCCTGTGGAAAGAAAAGCTGAGAGGTTATTTTTAAAATATAGTAAGGTAAAGGGATTAAAACGTAGTGTTATGGTATGTTGCCATTGCATTACGTGATTTCCCGCAGTGTTCTATACTTGTGTTCCTGTTTACGATCTCTAAGGGATTATTGTGGGCCTTTGTTGTAGGAGTCTGGTTACATACCTGTTCTCTCCATGTTGCTGTTTCTGTTGTTGCTGTTTTCCTTGTGGTATAATGTGCAGTCAAGAGTTTGCATTGTTCCTTTTTCATGTATTTTGGACACTGCTCCCACGTATATGTTGACTATTACAGTGATCTGAGTTTCTACCCTGTTAAACCCTGTTATATGATTGTTAGGTATTAGTTGTGTATAAAATATATGTTCTAGGTGTTTCAGAATAGTGCTACCATTCTGTGTTTATCTTTTGTCTTCTGGCTTACTTCGTTTAACATAACATGATCTAGGTCCATCCACGTTGCTGCAAAGTCTGTGATTGTATCATTTCTAACTGCCATGTAATATTCCATTGTGTATATGTACCACATCTTAATGATCCATTCATCCGTTGTTGGACACCTAGGTTGGTTCCAAGATTTGGCTATTATACTGAGTGCTGCGATAAATAGTGGGGTGCATACGTATTTTGGAATGAATGTCCTTCCATCTTGTGGGTATATGCCTAGGAGGGCAATTGCTGGGTCAAATGGCAGCTCAATTCTGAGTTCTTTGAGCACTCTCCAGACTTTCCTCCATAGGTGTTGGACTAGGGGACATTCCCACCAGCAGTGGATGAGAGTTCCTTTCATACCGCATCCCCGCCAACAAAGGTTGTTTCCATTATTTTTGATGTGGGCCATCCTCACTGGTGTAAGGTGGTATCTCATTGTTGTCTTGATTTGGATCTCCCTGATGATGAGTGAAGGTGAGCATGTTTTCATGTGTTTGTTGGCCATCCTTCTGTCTTCCTCAGAGAAGTGTCTATTCATTTCGTCTCCCCATTTTTTTATAGCTTTGTTTGGTTTTGGGGGGCTCAGCTTTCTGAGTGCTTTGTATGTTCTAGATATCAGCCCTTTATCTGATATGTCGAGTGAAAAGATTTTTTCCCATTCTGTTAGCTGTCTTCTTGCGTTAAGCAGGGTTTCTTTTGCCATGCAGAAGCTTTTTAGTTTGATGTAGTCCCATTTGTTTATATTTGATGCTAACGTTCTTGCCATTGGTGCTCCATTCTCAAAGACCTTTTTGATATATAGGTCTTTGAGTGTTCTGCCTATTTTATTCTCAATAAACTTTATGGATTCGGGTCTGATTTCAAGGTCTTTGATCCACTTTGAGTTGATTTTTGTATAAGGAGTAAGGTATGGGTTGATTTTCACTTTCGTACATGTGGTTTTCCAGTTGTACCAACACCATTTGTTGAATAGGCTTTCTTTGTTCCATTTCAGATTCTTGCCTCTTTTATCAAATATTAGTTGGCTATATACCTGGGGGTTTATGTCTGGGAATTCTGTTCTGACCCACTGGTCTGATGTCCTGTCTCTGTTCCAGTACCATGCTGTTTTGATTACTATGGCTTTATAGTATAGTTTCAAGTTAGGTAAGGAGATGCCTCCCAGCTTCTTGTTTTTCAGTATTTGTTTGGCTATCCTGGGTCTTTTGTGGTTCCAGATGAATTTTGTGAATGCTTGTTCTAATTCTTTAAAGAATTGTGTCTGGATTTGGATAGGGATTGCATTAAATCTATATAGGAGTTTGGGTAGGATAGTCATTTTGATTATGTTAATTCTACCTATCCATGAGCATGGGATGTTCTTCCATTTCTTTAGATCATCTTCAATTTCTTTCTGGAGTGTTTTGAAGTTTCCCTGGTATAGGTCTTTCACTTCTCTTGTAAGGTTGATTCCTAGATACTTGATATTTTTTGATACTATCTTAAATGGAATTGTATTTTTAATCTCTCTCTCCTCAACTTCATTGTTTGTATATAGAAACGCTACTGTCTTTTGTGTTTTTATTTTAATTATAGTGGCCACATGTCATTGACAATAATATTTAGGTACATATTAACATAAAATCAGAGGAATTGCCATCACTGAATTGCCCTTCCTCCATCTCCGTTCCATCCTACCTCCCTTTTCCTCCTCCCTCACTCCCGGGACTGCCAGAATAAGTGGTTCACTCTGTGCCTAGCTTACTACTTAGTGGTTCTACCCCTGCTTGGTTTTGGTACCTGCCTTATTTCCAGCTCTAATTGGGAGGTGAGACTAGATAGTTCAAGTTATGTGGTTTTGTTTGAAGAAGAGAAAAGTAATAAACTGGGGGAAAAATTAAATACACTAAAAATGGGCAGAGTCTTTCTGGAGGCTCTCATCCTAGGTTGGAGAGACAAAGGGGAAAAAGAAGGTGAAACACCACAACAGTACAAAAAGAGGTGTCAAATAAAATGTCCAGTGAGCACTCCAACAATAAAGATAAGCACCACATAAAAGCCATGGTCTTGAGATAAAAAAAAAAAAAACATGGCAGAGTACATAAAGGAAGAAAAAAAAAGAAGAAAAAAAAATAAATATAAATGAAGACAACAACTTCAATATCCACACCAAAACAAAGAAATCGACAAAAACTAGATAAATAAGAAAAATTGCTTTGTGCTTTTTGCCTTTTTTTTTCTTTTAATCTTCCTTCCTGCACAGGCACAGTAAATATTGGGGTCATTCGAAAAGGAATTCCCTTGGCCTAAGAGAAACAGGGTTTCTCCACCCCTGAAGTATATTGTCATGGGATTAACTATAGACTCCTTTCAGGTTCATTTACTCTCCCCTTGGTGCTTTTGTGGTGTATGGAAGACTTCTGTTCCGTCCTGGGTGATAAAATCAGACCTCTGTATCTAGAGATCTCGGTATCTGCACAGGTCAGGGAGTGGAACTTACGATGAAGTCTTTCTTTGTGATTCTAGAAGTTCTGTTCCCTCAGTGTCATTTTAATCTGTCTTCTGAGGTTGGTGGTCTTGGTCTTTGCGCTGATTCTAGGATGGGGCCTGGGATAGCA
Organism: Suncus etruscus; assembly: GCF_024139225.1. Taxonomy (NCBI): domain Eukaryota; kingdom Metazoa; phylum Chordata; class Mammalia; order Eulipotyphla; family Soricidae; genus Suncus; species Suncus etruscus. Next base: position 17,357,109 of record NC_064866.1, on the reverse strand, counting down.
TCTTTCCTTATGTTTCCAGAAGACCCATTCTGTTGCAATTGTCTCAGACAGTCCTCTGGAACTAGAGATCATGGTTGTTGTGCAGCTCGTAGCTCAAACCCTAGACTAGGGCTATTTTTATTGGTTCCAGGAGAAATACAGTCTGGTCATGGTTCTATCAGCCAGTCATCTGTAAATTGCGATCTTGGCATTTGGACAGACCAAATGGTGACAAGTCTTCTGATTTTGTCTTATCGTTAGCTGGTGAGGTAGGATAACCTGCTTTTAGGTCAAGTTGTTCCCAGTTTCCTCGTTGTCAGTATATTTATTATATTAGAGCTGGCACTTGTTGGTGTCCGGGGAGTATTAAGGATGTCCCGGCTGGGATCTGTTTCCTGTGGCTGTTGTGAAGAACTGTTTCATTTCTATGTCTGGGATCCAGGGTTCAAGGCTGAACGGATGGTCTCTAATCACCTGGGGTCTAAGTTGGGACCACATGACATATTTTCAAGGTGGGAGATGCCCCTGTATTGTAAAGAAGTATGAGTTCTTATCTCTAGTAGGTAAGAGCTCGTTTTCATACGTATGATTTCCCCCTTTTTTAGTGTGCCTTTGCAGGGAGAAATGGTACTACATTATATTGCCGGTGCATTTGAGGGTGGAAAGAGAAGAAAACAGAAATAGATATTATTATAATTTTAAAAAATGCCCTTCCCTCTGTAATATGGATCTGGTCCCCTCAACTATACTTTCTAATAGTGATTTAATTTAAAAATAATATCAGGGCTGGAGAGATAGCACAGTGGTAGGGTATTTGCTTTGCATGTAGCCGACCTGGCAGGGACCTGGTTTAATTCCCAGCATCCCATGCGGTCTCTATCTGCCAGGTGCAATTTCTGAGTGCAGAGCCAAGTGTAAACCCTGAGTGCCACTGGTTGTGGCTAAAAAATTAATCAAGCAATCATTTAAATAAATAAAGTAAAATTTTCAATATTACAAATGTGAATCAAACACTTTTCAGAATCATAGAATGTTTTTTTCCATTTTTTCTTTTATTTAAACACCAATATTACAAAATTGTTCATGATTGATTGATTTCTAAGTCTTATAATGTACACTACCCTTCACCCAGGAACATTTCCCATCACCAATATCATCGGTTTCCCTCCCATCATCTCATATTCACCCCTGCCTGCCTCTGGGGCAGAGATATAACTTCTCTCTTTCTCTCTCTACCCTCTTACTGTTTATTTCTCTCTGAATAGAATATGTTTTTAAAAAAAGAAAAACAAGGAATAAAAATAATTTTAAATAATCCAACATAACTTTTAATCTTTAAAAAACTAGAATAACTTGGTTAAAATGTTAATATTTATTAAATTCAGGTGAGAGGCAAGGGTTGTATATTTTACACTAAATATTTTTTCAAAGAAATAAAGAAGCAAAATTATTGTATTTGCTAGCATAATCTATATATCTTGCAGTTCTCCACAACTAAATCCAATACAGCTTTTGGGTCAGATAGAGGTACATGAATAATTCTTTTACAAAATATTCAAAGAATCTGACATATTCTGTGAAATGTATCCTAAGTATGTGCCACCTAGGAGGATGCTTAAGATGTAGCTCAGAGTCACACACAGTACGTTTCAATTTAATCTGTTTGAAGTTAGGCCCTATGTTTGCGTTTTTATTTTATTTTATTTTGGGCCACACCTGGTGACACTTAGGGTGTCTTCGCTATGTGCTCAGAAATTGCTCCTGGCTTTGGGCCATATGGGATACCAGGGATCAAACCAAGGTACATCCTGGGTCAGTCTTGTTCAAGGCAAGCACACTACCACTGCGCTACCACTCCTGCCCCAAAATTTGCATTTTTAATAAGAACATCAGATTGACTCCAAAGCTGGTTTCAAAAAGCCATATTTGAAAAACAACTGCTTTAGAACAAGATGCTTATAAACAAGTATCACAAGGAAGAGATGACAATTTAATTTCCTTTAAATTTTTGCAGTAGTGAAAGCCTTATGCATCCTATATGATTTCCGTGACAGAATGTCACATTAGGCCACCTATTTTCCATTTCCACTGACAGCAACAGAAAAGGATATGGCTTTTAAGATAATTTTCAGACAAAAAAAGGCTTTCCTTTTTCTTTTTATTCCATTGAGAGGGGCTAGAAAAAAAAGTGAACCTCCCTATTCCTCGTGTTCTTTTCCAATATGTCCCAAGGTCAGAGTCATAATTGACAGCAGTCTTATTCTCTCAGCTCTACAGACATTATAAAATTACATCCATAGATGGTCACAAGAATTTAGTGTGATTCATATCTTTCTGCCTTTTTATGGGTAGAAAATAAAAGGAAAAACAGTAACAACAAATAAACAAAGAAAATATATGAATCTCTGTTGACTGACTTTCAAAGATCTCTCACTGTCTGTTGCTCTGCCGATGCTTAATACACAATCTACAACCTTATATGTGATATATTACATAAGCAGGACCATTCGATTATTTCAATGTAGAGTGAAAATACAATAGAAATTTAAAATTCTGGATGAAAAAAATTCACTATACCAAGTGCCAGCTTCTGTTTTGTAACTATTTACTTTCAAAATCCCTGGACGTACCTGAGAAAAATACTTCTATAATTACATATCAACATTATGCTTATTAATGCTTATGAGCATCATAATTGTAATAAGATCATTTCTGCAACTTCTAATAAGTTCTGTCATGAGTCAAATTTATCACTGACCTTGATATTATTAGGACTCAGCATTCTCTATAGGCCAAACCAATCATAGACTTGGTAGTTGTCACTGCAGGACCTTTGAAGGGGACTTTGCTTAGAAACCTCTAATTATCACAGTATGAAAAATCTGAGAACAGGAGAAATCATCAGATATTATGGAGATCTTAAATAGACAAAGCTTTAAAGCATTTATGACTGCCTCCTAGACAGAGTACTTCTGCAAAATGCTGCAGAGATTATATAAACAAAATATGTTTTATAAGTGTCTAAAACTGTTCGTAATAATATCTAGGAAGATATTTAGCAGTGATCCAGAATTTCTAATTATTTTACTTTGGGTTCTGCTCCCTTAATGCAGCAATTAAGAGAGATAAACAAAAAGAGTTAAACAAATGAATCACAGATGATTATAAACTATATTGTGACTTTAGAAACTATAACTTGCAGAAATAACTCATAGAAAACATTCATCATATGTGTATGTGAGTATTTGATCCACACTAACCGCAAAATATCTGTAACTATGCATGTATATTTTTACATGTACAATAAATATATTTATAACTGATAAACTTAAAGGATTTGTACTTTATATTTGATTCATAGTAATATAATAAATCACAGAAAGTGAGCCCGAGATATATGCACATTTACATGTATAATAAGTAATGTATAGATTATTAGTTTATATATAAATAGAAAAGCTATATACCATACCTCTTTACCTAGTAGTACTTTTTTACCAAGATGTTAACTAAAAAAAGTATTAATTCTTGAACCAGGAAACTAACTTAGTCATATAATAATGCCTACCATGCACACAGATCTGATTTTGATCTCAGGCACCTAATTGCCCCCTGTGAAGCTTGCTGACCTATTACAGTGCACTCTGAACACATCTGAACTCATAGACGATGGCTTGTATTTGTAAAATATATTTTATTGCCTTCTATCCATATATATGACTAATATATAGTATATACAGTCTTTTTAGGATCCATGTTAAAGCAAATTATTTTCCTACCATGAATGAAACAAAAGTTGGGAAATTTTCCCAAGAGAAAGATTTTTAAAATGTATTTTTCTGCACAAGTGATGTTGATGATCTCCAGCTGTAACCAGGTCCACAAATGGAATCACAAAAGGGTCCACTAACAGGGCCCACAAGCGTATGGGTGCCATTTGCTGTAGATGGCTTCTGTCCTACAGCCATCAGTGGAATTTTAATGAATCTACTTCAGGGAAAGTGGGTTGCATGGGCAATGAAATATGAAATATAAAATAATGACACCACACACAGAGTATGTGGGGTCAACACATATTCTGGCAGAAGTGCAAAAGTTTAATTATTTAAGCAGGGAAATATATAGGGGTAAATCCAGCCATAGATATAAAAAATAATTACAATCAGAAAGCAAAGTTTAACAGTAAACATGCTTAAGCTATGCGTGTAAGCTATAAACATTCTAAGTTACAAAGAAGAAAGTTATCACTCAAGATAGCTCTTTGCAAGCTTACTTCAAATGCAAAATAAAAAATTATTAAAAAGTAAAATATATCTAGGAACATGGTCTTCGCTAAGCTGGGCTTTATTGTTTTAAAGGTCAAATAAAAAAAAACAAAAAAAAACAAAAAACAAAGCCAGATCCCCTAAGGAGTGATTCCCTTATTTTGAAAAAAATGTTAATAGCCCAGAATCTGCTTTCTGGCTAACCCCTTAATTACCAAAAACTGCAGTTGCAAGGACACACACACACACACACACACACACACACACACACACACATTTATATATATATATATATATATATATATATATATACACATATATATAGTCTTTGCTTTTAGAAAAGAGGTTCTCTTAGTAATCTTTGGTGCTGGAATTTCTAATTTCTTATTTAATTAAGACCACGATTTTGCCTGAACTTTTACAAAAAAAAAAAAGCCAAATAATAATAAAAAAAAATGTAATAGCAAGCATGGATTTATCTCTTTGAAAGTTCCTCAACTATCCACACAGGGAAAAAGACATCCACAGAGGGCCTTTTGAGGAACTCAGCAGGGATTATTTCTTTACTCCACACCAGAAAAATCTGGGAATACATCTGGTGTGTCTCCTGAGTTCCCCTAAGTTATGTATCCCATGACTTTCTACCATGTTTAAGTCAGGTAAACTCAAGACTCACTGTTTTCTTGAATCAGATATAAACTGAGCTGTGAAAAAATATGACTGCACTAACCCACACAGCACAAAGTTGTCCATCTCAGAAGGAGAGATTGGGCCAAGAGCCCTCTCTGCCAAAATCACACTTGGTGCCTTCATCACCCAGAATTACCATTTTCCCAATGGCATGACTCATCACGACCCTCTATGATTCTCTGCGGGGATGTGATTCTGACCACACTTTAGGAACATCAATTGTTGGGTAAACATCACCAAAGCTTTTTGGGAGTGATTGTGAGCACCCTCCCCCATATTTTCCTTCTTCCTGGAAAGCCTGGCAGCTATAACCATGCCCACAAACAAAGTCACCTGGTTCTAACCAGTTCTTCTTGCAGGAGGCACTGCTGCTGAATACATGCCCCTAAATTTATAGTATTATAGCTTTGAATTTCTGGACAAATTTATTTGTTTTAATGCTATCAAACCTAAAGGAACTCCCAATTTTTAACAAACTGTACATATAACAAGAACTTACTAAACTTTCTGTCACTATATTAATAACTTTATTACTTACACAATAATTTTTGCAAAGGAACTTGCTACTGTGATTTTTCTATCATTTTTCTATTCACTTTCTTTTTATTATTTATTTTTTCTTTCCTTTATTTTTGGTTTTTGAGTCAGACCGGGCAGTGCTCAGGGTTTACTCCTGGCTCTACACTCAGAAATCTCTCCTTGGAGGCTCAGGGGACCATATGGGATGCCGATATTCGAATCACCATCCTTCTGCATGCAAGGCAAATGCCTTACCTCCATGCTATCTCTCTGGTCCCTTCCTTCCTTTTTTCAATAATTTTGCTTTCACTTCTCTGGAATACAATGTATTATGATCAACTCTGTCAACTATGTTATGCATTTTATTTAAAAAAAAAATGAAAAGATGTTGAAAATCTCTATCCCATAAAGCAAGTTACGAATATACGAAATATATATATATATATATATATATATGTATACGAAAGCAAATTAAATCAAAGTAAAAAAGTAAATGCTCATCTTAAATGTATTATTATGTGCTTTTAGATGAGTGATAAAATTACAGGACATATGGGCACATCCTAACTCAAACAAGTGAAGAACTGTCAGCAGAAACAGAAAATAAAAACTATATATTTTCTTGTTCTTTGAGGAGAACTCTTGTTTTCACTATCAAACATATTATGTTTTTTCAAATGTCATACACACGACAAGACAAACAATATTCTATTTTTAACGTAAGTACCTCTGGGTTCCTTTTACTGAATTTCGGGATATTATCACTGGCTATTTTGAGTTTGATCATTGGGAGAGAAGCTTCTACTGGCAAAGAAATATAAAGTTTCAGAGATAGGTCACTCTGCTTTCTTTAAGCTTCATTTTAAATATGAGTTCTTTCTGGGGAAAATAAATTTATTTTATCTATAATATGCATCTCATGTGCCAGAAAAGAAAGCAAAAGCAGCAAATAAATTTCAAAATGCATTGTACCTGAGTGAAATTACAGCATTTATTGACACTGAGTCTACTTCTTACATTTTCCAATAGAGTAACTTTTATAAGGTATCTATTGTTTATTAAGACTTCAATGGGAGAAAAATCTAGCATTTTATAATTTTATAAATCTTATATAAATCATGTAATTCATTTACATTTTTTTTGTAGATGTACATCATGTTAGCAGTTTGTAGCTATGATATATTCTATAGAAGATAAACTATATTTAACTCCCTCTTATTAATTTCTATCCACTACTGAGTATGTCAATCTTTCTTACTGTTTTTGATTATTATTGTGTATAGGACCATGTCATACTCATCTGAATAACTACAATATCACTTAGAAGAATAATTCATTGAAAACTTTATGATTACCATTATTAAATAAAAACGTGTATTGGAATAAATTTGCCAACATATTTAAATCAGAATTGTAAACTTAAATCAGAAATGAACCAAGATCAATTGTTCTTGGCAATATCTTCACTTATGATATAACAGTGATAACTAAAATATAGTCTCCAGCTAAAAATATTCCCAAAGATAGTTGCAGTCATAATTTTGTTTACTTTGGTAAGGCAGACATGCTATATTTCTTTCTGGCTTTATAGTGATGCAAATCAATGGTAGTAAAAATTTCCATTTGGTAGTTATAGTTTGTCTCTTCGGGCTTATTAATATCTTAATATCCTGAGTATTTTATCAAAATAGAATTATTAAATTCTATGTAGTCAATGTCAATTTGTCTGTGTAAATGCATATTTAAAATAACAAAATATTTATTTTGCTTGGTTTTGGCTCCCACCCTGCTGTGCTCAGGGTTTACTCCCAATTCTCTACCTAGGCTTCATTCCCCATGGGTTTGGGAGACCAGATGGAGTTCGAAGGATCAAACCTGGAATTTCTTTGTGCCAAGCAAGCTCTCTACACACAGTACTATCTCTCCAGCCCCCCCCCCCAAGTATTAAATTTTAAAAATGAGGTGCAAATGTTAATCTATCATTTATTGCACATTTATAAAGATGTCTTCTATTTTTAGGATAGCACATTAGTTTATATTCTGTAACATATGAATGGTTAAAGTGTATTAAGTTGGAAATCATAAGGTATGTGTTATGTGGAAAAATAAATATTCCTCAATGCTATGAATACATGATTTATGGAATGGTGAAGTGGGATTTTGGGGTTTTTTTTGTTTGTTTGTTTTTAGGCCTCACCTGGAGGCATTTAGGGGTTATTCCTGGCTCTGTGCTCAGAAATCGCTCCTGGCAGGCACAGGGAACATATGGGATGCCGGGATTAGAACCAGCTTCCATCTTGGATCAGCTGTTTTCAAGGCAAACTACCTACCACTGTGCTATCTCTTTGGCCCCAGAATAGTGAACTTTTAACAAACTGTTATATATTTATTATATCAGATTTAATTCTTAGTCATTTCTTCATATCATATGTACAATGATGAATGCTTACACAACTATCTAATATTAAATGAATCCACAAAATTCCCAGAAATATTTACTATATGCCATCCTTTAGATATGTAAACAGATACAATCTGTTTTGCGATCTAAATAACCTATGACAGGAAGTAAATCAGAATTTGATTTCAAATTTTATGCTTATGAACTTCCCAGGCTAAGTCAAATGACAGCAGGTTTTCTCTGAAATAACTAGCAAAAGCAAGCAGCAAAATATGAGCACTGAAATAAATATGAGGCTGATCACATTAACTGATATAATGCAAATACTAGTAAAGCTTTGTTATAAGTGCAAAACCACACCAAGTATAAAATCACAAAATATACCTATATCCAGTAAAATTGCTTGCATAGTTCCTAATTTACATGGCTATAAGTACCAGGAACCATCTAGAATGGATTTTAAATATGAAGTCAAAATCAAAACAAAACTATTATTGTCAATAAAGCATGCCAGTCAAATTATATATTTTTTTTTATTTTAGCTTAGAGTTGATACATGAAGATAAATAGCATTTAAATTTGTTCAGTGGTGTGGGTTCTTAGCAGTGAAGAAAACAAAAATTTTCTTTTCAGAAATTGCATTCACTGAAATCTTATTTCTTTGTATTTACTCCTCCAGATATCTAGCAAGTACATGTTCCTCGTAGGTTTTTAAATTTTATGTACTTTACAGAAACAAGTTATTGAAGATAATATACAGAAGAAAAATAACAGGAATCAATAATGTCTAGTTTTCTGAATTTTTAAACCCTAATGAAAAAGCACTTTATAGTATCAAGTTTGCCACCATTCATTTATTTATTTTTTGTTTTGGGGTAACACCTGGATGTACTAAAGATTTACTCCTGATTCTTCACTTAGAAATCACTCCTGAAAGGGGACCAACAACAACAACAGCAACAAAAAGCTGTAGCCTAGCTTTTGGTCTACTATCTGTTCAACAAACAAGAGCTCTAATTCCAGAAGTCTGACTGAGACAACCGCAACTGAACGGGTTTCCGGAAACATAACGAAAGACTTTATCCCAGGCTCCAGTCTAGGAGCAACATAACGACCAAGAACACCAACACAGAAGATGGATTAAAACGACACTGAAGAAGCAGAACTACTAGAACCACAAAGAAAGCCTTCATCATAAGCTCCATTCCTTGAGCTGCACAGCCACCAAGATCTCTAGATACAGAAGTCTGATTTTACCATCCAAGACAAAGCAGAAGTCTTCCACATACCACGAAAGCAACAAGGGGAGAGTAAATGATCATGCCCTTGCATTAGTCTAGAGTTAATCCCATGACAGTATACTTCAGGGGTGGAGAAACCCTGTATCTCCTAGGTCAAGGGAATTCCCTCTACAATATCCCCAATAATTACTGTGCCTATGCAGGGGGGAAAATTAAAGAAAAAAAAGAAAAGCACAAAACAATCATTTTTCCACATGTTTATTTATCGATTGATCAATTTTTTTGAAGTCTTTATTTTGGCGTGGAGCTTAAGGTTGATGTCTCCAATTTTATTTTATTTTATTTTGTCTTGTCTTTCTCTTGTTTTTTTTTTTTTTGTTTTTTTTTGCACTCGAGCATGATTTGATATCAGAACCGAGACTATTGTGTGGTGCCTGTCTTTATTGCTGTAGTGCTCACTGGTTATTTAATTCGATATTTCTTTCTGTATTGTTGTGGTGTTTCAATTACCTTTTTCACATCCTCTCTCAAACTGAGGTTGGAAGCCTAAACGGACTCCGACCATTTTCAGCGTATTTGACTTTGAATTCTTTTTTATTTTTTTCCTCTTACTTTGTACCCCAATCTATTACTTTTCTTTCCTTCAAACAAAACCACATACCTCGATTTATCTAGCTCTGCCTCTTAAATAGAGAGGAAAACAAGGGAGGGTTCCAGGACCAAACAGATATGTGATCACTAATAGTAAGCCAGACAAAGAGGGGTCCACCTATTCTAGCAGCCCGGGGGTTGATGGTGGGGTATATGGGTTGTAGAAAGGGAACTGGAATGGGGGAAGGACATATTTGGTGATGGGTATTCCCCTGATTCAATGTTAATATGTACCTAAAATACTACTGTGAAAGATATGTAAGCCATTATAGAAAAAATAATTATGTTTTTAATCAGAATCTTTCTTTGACTTACATGTATTATTATTATATCAATTATATTATATGTTATGTTATGTCACTATATTATGTTATGTTAGTTTACCTCATTATGTTATCAGTTTTGTCTCTTGAATAAATTCTTACAATAAAAAAAGTAGAAATCACTCCTGAAAGGCTTGGGGGACCATTTGGAATGCCAGGGATCAAACCGAGGAAAGCTACGTTGAGGCAAATGCACTATTGGTGCTCTTGCTACAGACCCAAATTTCCCATCATTTAAAAAAAATATTTCTGTGCCTTTATTTATTTATTTATTTATTTATTTATTTATTTATTTAGGTTTTTGGACCACACCCGGTGACAATCATGGCTATGCGCTCAGAAATCACCCCTGGCTTAGGGGAATCACATGGGATGTCGGGGCATCAAACCAAGGTCCATTCTAGGTTAGTGCATATAAGGCACATGACCTACTACTGCCTGTGCCACTGCTCCAGGCCCCTTTCTGTACTTTTAACTGTTTTTGAAAAATAGCTTAATTGAATTGTTTATTTGATGTAGGGGAAACTATAAGCTCTGCTATTCTCAAGATTTTTGCCTGGCTTTTTTTAGGGATAACTCCTGGTGGGTCTTGAGGAAATCATGCAGCACCACAAATTGAACATGCAAGACAAGTGCCTTTTCCATTGTGCTATCTTCCTAGCCCACAATGCTATGAATACATATGAGTTTCCTAAAAAATTACTAAAATATATTTTAGCTGTGATGACTATCGATGTCTGCTAAGCATAAAGCCAGATCCCATATTCTCTCTTTTAAATATGTTATTGCCTGTGATGATGGACATCCTTTCCACATTTTTATGATGATTAGATGTCTTTTACATTAAGATATTTCTGTAATTTTCCAGACATAGTTACCAGCATATTTATTATGTAACTTTTATGTTAAATAGTAAAACAGGATACAATACTAAATTTCAATTTTTACCTCAAATTTATTCTATTTTCCTATACATGGATGTACATGGAATCTATTATGCTGAGTGAAATAAACCAGAGGAGGGAGAGATAGACGTAGAATAGTTTCACTAATCTATGGTTTTTAAGAAAGATAAAAGATATTTTTGCAATAATTCTCAGAGACAAAAGAGAGGAGGGCTGGAAGGTTTGGCTCATGACATGAAGCTCACTGCAAAGAGTGATGAGTGCAGTTAGAGAAATAACTACATTGAGAACTCTCATAACAAAGTGAATGAATGAGGAAAGTAGAAAGCCTGTCTAGAGTACAGAATGGGATGGGGTGGGGAGGAGGGAGATTCAGGACATTGATGGTGGGAATGTTGCACTGGTGAAGGGGGTTATTATTTACATGACAGAAACCCAATTACAACCACATTTGTAATCAACATGTTTAAAGATATTAATAAAAAAAGAAATAGTACTTTCCCTAAATTCCCCAATGACAAAAGTCCAGGACTAGTGGGCTTACAGATAAATTTTATCAGTCATTTAGAGGAGACTTACTACCATTGATCCTTTCCAAAATTTTGAAAAGACAGGAACTATCCATAAGCTAATATCAAGCCCATCCACAAAGCTGACAAAGATACCACCAAGAAAGAAAACTACTAACTATATCACTAATGAATATGAATGCAAAAATCCTTAAAAAAATCTTAGCAAACCGAATCAAACATGCATCAAAAAAGATTATACATCATGACCAAGTTGAGTTTCATCCCAGTGATTCTAGGATGGTTCAACATTGCAACTCAATTAACATAATACACCATATCAATAAAAGAAGGGTAAAAAAACACATGATCATATTGATTTTTACAGAAAAAAGCTTTTGACAATATCCAACACCCATTCGTGATAAAAACACTCAGCAAAATAGATATGAACAAAACCTCCCTTGATATAGGAACAGCTATCTATAAAAATCACACAGCCAACATTATTATTAATGGTGAAAATTGAATGCACTTCCTTAAGGACTGGCACAAGGCAAGAATGTCCACTATCTCCATGCTTATTCAAATTAGTATTAAAAATCCTAGCAATAGCAATCAGACAAGAGAAAAAAATAAAAGGAATTCAAATTGGAAAAGAGGAAATCAAACTATCTCTATTTGAATATGACATGATGATATACATCAAAGACCCTAAGGAATACACATAAAAGCTCTTAGAAACAATAAACCAATACAGCAAAGTGGCCAGCTACAAAGTCAATACACAAAAGACAATTACATTTCTTTATACAAAGAATGACTCAGAAGAAAAAGAGATCAAAGTGTCCATCCCATTTAAAATAGGGTTGCAAACTATAAAATACCTAGGAATCAATCTAACAAAAGAGGTGAGAGAGTTATAGCAAGAAAACTTCAAAACACTTCATAAAGAAATTGAAAAAGACCTATGTAAATGGAAGAACGTTCCATGCCCCTAAATTGGAAGAGTCGATATTATCAAAATCACCATTTTACTTAAATTATTAATAGATTCAATGCAATCCTTATTCAAATTTAGATAAACTTATTCAAAGACATATAACAATCAATTATGAATTTTATGTAGAACCATAAAAAATCTATAATAGCCAATTCAATACTTAAAAAAAACTAGAAAGCATCTTATTATCAAATCGAAGCTCTACTACAAAGCTGTAGTGATCAAAACAGTATGGTATTGGAACAAAAACAGATTTTCAGACCAATGTGTCAGAATAGAATATCCAGTGATAAATCCCTAAGCATATGTTCAAGCCATGAATATAAAATGGAACTAAGATAGTCTTTTCAACAAATAGTGTTGGAATAATTGAATAACTATGTGTAAGAAATTAAAGATCAATTGATATCTCACATCTTACACAAAAGTCAATTTAAAATGAATTAAAAATCTTGAAATTAGACCCAAATCTATAAAGTTTATAGAGAAAAACGTAGACAGAACACACCAAGATTGGACCTCAAAAAAGTCTTTGATCATAGGATGCCAATGGCTCAAGGCCAAGTGGTCTAAGATGCATTGGATGAGAAATAAATATGGACAGAACTAAATATCCAAGCCAAAGTCAATGATAATAGAATAAAGGGACCAAAGTGTAAACAATCTAAACTTAAAGGGGCCTGTTATACTGACATGTCAGGGTGCAAAGGTGATGATAAAGGATGCACTCTGGGTTCATTGCTGAAGGGAGGTTGACACTGGTGGTGGGAAGGTTCCTGACTCATTATATATATATCAAATCAACTATAAAGGATTCTGCTAATCATAATTGTTTCAATAAATTAAAATTTAAAAGAATAATAAAAATAGGGGCCAGAGAGATAACATGGAGGTAAGGTATTTGCTTTGAATGCAGAAGTATGGTGCTTCGAATCCCAGCATCCCATATGGTCCCACGAGCCTGCCGGGTGTGATGTCTGAGCATAGAGCCAGGAGGAGACCCTGAGTGCATGTCCTGGGCAGGACAGCTAGCCACAGGCCCCCTGGGCTGAACACCTAGTCCAGGGGACCAAGATCCCCCCAAACCTGGTGGGTCTTCAGGGCCACGCCTAGTTAACCGGGCCCTGGGGGTAGGGGGGAGAAATCCCTCCCTATGCATCCAAAAACTACAGAGGCACAGCTGGGCTCAGAACACTCCGCATGCCAGGATTTCTGGGTCTTTGACTGGTATGTTGGGGGCTCTGGGCAGGACAGCTAGCCACAGGCCCCCTGGGCTGAACACCTAGTCCAGGGGACCAAGATCCCCCCAAACCTGGTGGGTCTTCAGGGCCATGCCTGGTTAACCGGGCCCTGGGGGGAGGGGGGAGAAATCCCTCCCTATGCATCCAAAAACTACAGAGGCACAGCTGGGCTCAGAACACTCCGCATGCCAGGATTTCTGGGTCTTTGACTGGTATGTTGGGGACTCTGGGCAGGACAGCTAGCCACAGGCCCCCTGGGCTGAACACCTAGTCCAGGGGACCAAGATCCCCCCAAACCTGGTGGGTCTTCAGGCCCACGCCTGGTTAATCGGGCCCTGAGGGGAGGGGGGAGAAATTCCTCCCTATGCATCCAAAAACTACAGAACCGTGGGGGCGTACTTCATGTATTAAGAGTATTCCTTACTGTTATGTTACGTTTTACGTATCCAGAATCTTTATTTTGTATTGTGCCCTTTCCCACATCCCTACATCACTCTTTTTTATTCCTTTACTCTTTATCCCCCCCCAAACATCTCTAATCTACATTACTCTTTTTAATCAGTAGTGTACAAGCCTTATCACAGACCAAAGCTGTGTATTGTGTGTAACAACCCCAAACTGTTTCAAGATACATAAAATGGACACGTATTTCTTTAGAATATTTTGTGTTTTTTTCTCTGACAGCTATAATTCTTACTAAATGTTGTCTTATATAGTGATGAGTCTAACCACTTTTCATCTTCTCTTTTTGAGCTGTTTAACAAGGAATCTTAGAGAAAGAGTCCCCCAGATTAATGCTTATGATTGAACCATAATTGTTCTTATCACCCCCATATGCGCCAAGAACACCACGTGGCATTGCTCCTTTTTTGCATAGGCACATTAAAATGGGAAAATACTATACATATAAATAAGATCCTATCTAATAGAGATTGGTACAGACAAATCTTATAGTGCAAAGGGACCTTACACCCTGAACATTGACATAACGACCTGGCACAGACCTCAGAAGAAAGGGCATTTCCCTGAACCAGGGAAGCCATCCACAAAACATCCAGGCTGGTCTATAGCATCACCTGGAAGCAATCCTCTACCAAGGAAGACTCTACACTGCTCAGACATTGTCCTGCTCAAAAGAGACTTCCATTAACACTGAGAAAACTTAACAAAAACAAAGACCTGCTTACAGGACAGGGCTCCCTGCGTTGCACTTTGACTGTGAGGTGAAACCAGAGGACGCTCCACATCCTGACTTCAATGTTGGATATACAGATTCCAGGATCTTTAATACAGAAGCTTGATACCAACAACAGAGACTGTGTGAAAAATATAAGTGTGTTGGCACTACAGACAATGTCTTGGATTGGACGATCTAGCTTGCCTGGAGCCTAGAGTTGGTCTTGTGCCAGGAACCTTCAGGGGTCAGGTCCTTTTGTATTTAGACCAAGGTTATTTCTTTCCATGTCCCTCATATTTTGGTGGGCCTATGCAAACAACAATTGCCACTTTAACACCATTTTTGCTGTGCTCCTTTGACTCTAATCTTTAAAAAGAACCCACTTAAGATTTGAGGTTAACTTAAGCTAATATGCATGAATATGGAAATGTAAAAAAAATGCTATGCCTGTAATGTTTAAGGAGTTATGTAAGTTTTATGGCTTTAGATTGCCTTGTGTGCTGTTAAGAAATATTACAGTGTGTTACAATCTTAATGTTCTTTGGATGAAATTTTAAAGTTGGGACATCAGCAAGGGGACTTCTGAGAATTATGTTATGTATTGTCCTTCCATTGTAACTTTACCTTGTCCTCTTTCTTTGCATCCTTGTTCTCATAATTAAAAATAAAAAATTAAAAAAAAAAAGAATAATAAAAATAAATAAATAAATAAATAATAAAAGAGAAAAATAAAAAATAGTTCTTTCTATCTAGTAAATCCCACAGAAATCCTAGGGCACTTATCACTCTCATCTAATAAAAGATTATTATTATTATTATTATTATTATTATTATTATTATTATTATTATTGTAGCTTGGTCTATAGTAGTATACTTATGCTTTAGGTTTGCAAGATCATTGTACTATACCCAGCACTGAAGTGCTAATGTACATCCACTGTTTTCCTTAAATCAAATTAAGTATTGCAGAGAAATAAAAATCTGTTATCCACAACCTCAAACATGGTTCTGGACAAAAGACTCATTCTATGAGTAAAGCACAGCAGGATGTCTCCATTGAAAATACATCAATGTGTAACATTCTGAAGGGCAGCCTCTCACTGTACCTGGATGAACTTATCTCTTCAGAGGAGAAGGCAGAGCTTTATTCAGTATACCTGCATTCAAGGTTTCTTGTCATTGACCTCCAGAATTCAACTCTTCCCTTTCTTCAACTTACGCTAATCTATTTAAAAATAGTATCCAGAAGTCTGGGGATGAATTATCTAGCTTTATGAATCTTTGCCATAAATATACTCCTGAATAAGGGTATATGTTAAACAGAATAAAACATTAGCACCAAGAATAAAAAGCGTTTCCCAGAATTGAAAGTTTAAGTTTGCCTTGAGGAATAGGCTAACAATTCTGCTTAGCGGCTTTTCTACCTCCAATCACAAGTTCATCGTTTAGCTTTTACACTAATTATAGTATAAGAGGGTAAAGGCATCATTCTTTGATCGATAAATAGATTCAACATTTACATGCTAAGTAATAGCTGTGATATAAAACATTGGCATTTTGATTGTAGAGATTCTCAACTCTTGAGCCACTCCTGTCTAAACAATAAAACAAAAAGTTAACTGACAGAAAATATTCTAGATGTCAAGAAATAAAATCAGGAGACAATGATTGTTGTTAGAGGAATGCCTAGATAGAATATAATCTTAGCACTGTTATGACCCACCTATTTCCTATTCACTTTAGTGGTCGCAACAAAAATTAAATGTGTGTATGGGATCTTGCAAGATATTTTTCCTCATTGATTTTGACAATAAAAATTTCTGCAAAGTCGCCTGCACTCAAAAACTTTTTCAAGTGCCCTGCTCATTCTACTATTAAGATGATTCTCAATACATATTTATTAATAACTTTTAAAATATATTTATTAAAAACTTGATAACATTTCTCCTATTAATATATTTGTTGCTTGTTTGAGCACTTGTATGGCCTCCAAAAAGAGTATATTACTAATTTTGTTTGCTTGAAATCACAAAAGCAATTTGGTTTCCATTAATTTTCATTTAAGAACCAGAAAGATGCTGGTTCATGAAGAACTAAGTTGGGAGATTTATAGTTTATTAGTTGTAAACATTACTATTATGTCTGTCAAATATTTTTGTGCATTTTAACCTGGTTTTTACCCCACAAATCTTAAACTCTCTGAAGTTAGGGAAATCTAAATCAACTAACCTATGTGTTATATTTTGAAGAATGTGACAATCTCTATCTGGGACAAGTCATCCACAGTATTCTAGTGGCTCTGCTTGTCTCTAATCTGACCAAAGTGAAAATTTAAGAATACTTTTGTGCTAACTAATTCATTTCATTGCCAAGATAGTATTTTTCTAGTACAACATTTCTAATGTCTAATTTATTTATTTATTTATTTATTTATTTATTTATTTATTTATTTATTCTGGTTTTGGGACCACACCCAATGATGCTCAGGGTACTTCTGGCTATGCGTTCAGAAATCGTTCCTGGCTTGGGGACCATATGTGACACCAGAGATCGAACCCAGGTCTGTCCTGGTCAGCTGTGTGCAAGGCAAACGCCATACTGCAGTGCTATCTCTCAGCTCTCTCCAAAGTCTAATTTCTAACACTTCTACAGGTTTCTATCTACATCTCAATTGACACCAATTTAATCTGTTTAATCTAATAGCCCCACAGATGCATTTTATGGTTCCTAGCACCCCAGATATTTAGCACCTCAGCCTCAGCCCCAGTATTGTTTTACAAGGCTAGTTCGTAGAGGATTGCTAAGATGGTTCTCAGCGCCCCCAAGTACTCCTGGGAAATCTCTCAAACTTCTCTATTAAATTTGCCTTAACCAATTTACAGAACTTTACAACCTATGCTACATTTTGTTTGTTTGTTTGTTTGTTTTTGTTGTTGTTTTTTTGGCCACAGACAGCGATGATCAGTGATAACTCCTGGCTTTGTATCAGTCAGGAATCACTCCTGGCAGGTTTAAGCTACTATATGGGATGCTTGTGATTGAACCCAGATCCACCATACACAAGGCAATGCCCTGCCTACTGTACTATTAATAATGCTGAATTTTAACCATCTGTAACCTAAGATACTATTTCAAAACCAAGATACCAAAGGTGATTTATCACAAATAATAAAAAAATTGATTTCACAATGGAGCAGTCAATTAACATGACCAGTGTGACATTGCACAAACTGACTGCATTTTATTTTCTTTCACCAAGGTAATAGATGCCATTTAACATTTAAAATGCTCTTTAAGCATTGTAAGCTTATCCTACTCTTATAAGCGGTCAGATTTTCTGTATGAGAGCATTTTTCAAACCACAGTGCAAAAAGTGGGAAGTAAACATAAAAAGTATGGTAAGGTTGATGAGCTGACAGAAACTGTACCTCAGAGCTCCAGAAATGACAGAATTGCAAGATGGCATGATATAGAGGCAGAGTCTATGCAATGATTATCAAAAAGCTTGATTGAAGTTTTCACTAAGGCTAGGTTCAGTTCTTATCATATATAAAACTATAAAAAATCTATGATATATTTGATATAAAATTAGGAAAATATGTAGGTATGTAGATATTATGCAAAGGTTGGGAGAAAGTATAGTTTAGGCCCATTCAAAGTGATAAAAATGTCACTGAGAACTCAGTTTGATTTCACTGAGACTCAATGAGATTTTAGCAAGTGAAATCTTTCTGTAGCATTTAGTTAAGACAGTGTTAAAACTATGGCTTATGTTTGTTGCAGGCAGATGGGAGATGGTTTGGTAATGGTTCTTTTTCAGGAAAAAATAAAACTAAGAAAAAATTCCTATCCCTGAACTAGCAAAATTCATGAGTCATAATTTTGAGATGCAAATTCTAAAGTCTTTGGAAATGAAAATATGAAACATAATCCAGATGCAGAAATTGAGGCACTAACAAGAAGGGTGAACTGACTATTTCTCTCTTCTCATACTTATATAAGTAAATTTTAAATAAAACTATTTTACTTCACTAGTTTATCTCCTCCGGAAATTATTTTCTCTGAGTGAGGATGATATTCCTTAAAAGCCTAGATAGAAGTTAGAACTGAAATTTTTTTCCTAGAAAAATAAATGCCTAGCTCAATCAATATGGCTCACCAAGAACACAGTTGTTAAGAATAAATCCCCACACTTTACAGATCAAGTGCAATTCCAGTATAGCTTCAAAGTTTTCTAGCCAGAATGGGAAGACTCTAATCTCTATAGAACAAAAGGTGTTTAACCAAACTTTATCAGTCCTAACCTGTGTCAAGCATTTCCTTGGTTGGCTGATGTGGGTTAAGCAAAAGTGGAACATGCTTTTCTCAGGGATAATTTATTTATGCCCCACTTAACCCAATTTATCTGTGATTTTATGAGATTGTCATAGTGAAAAAACCAGGAGTCAGGTGACATGAAACATTTAATGAGTCACACAGAGAAACTTCTTTTGGTAGAAATTATCTCTATTACCAGTGATAGGTTCAAACACAGCACTAGAGCATTGTTTCTCAACCTTTATTCTACCATGGCTCTCAGACTCGACAGAAGCTTCTTTAATTTTATGTTGTTCCTGATTATATTAGATATACCTGTGTCTCCCTTGAAATATTCTAGAAGCCTACATAGGCCATATGATTCCCAAAAGAGAAATATTGCTTAAAAGAAAGGACTATGCTCAAGGACTAAGTAAATATGAATCTTTCACAACAGAGAGTAAAGTCAATCGTGAAAAAATTAAGAATACTCAATGATGATTTCATTACCTGCCAGAACAAAACTAAATAGCATTTAAGGCACTGCAGGCAGACAGGTAGGCAATGATACAGAGATATTTTGAAGCTGCCTAATGACCAGCCTTGAAGAAGCCTAAAAGGCATGAAGGTCACATTTCTTGGAAATGCAAATAGTAAACTCTCTAAGTATGGTGAAAATGAAGAAATAACCAGAGTTCAAAACACAAACCAGAGTATGGTGGACTTCTTTGAAAATTTGTTAAGCTAGAAGTGAATACACAATTCATAATTAGAGATATGAAAAGACCATCAAAATTTAAATGCTTTACTTCTTGATATTTTCATAAATATTTCCTCTTCACTGATTGGGAAAGTTTTGGGAAAGTTTTACTATAAGCCAACTCTATAAAGACATGCAGGGGATTGAAGGGAGTTATTATCTTACTTGGTGACTTGTTCCATTTTGGCTTGAGGCATAATTTTATTTTATAATACAGTCCTTATTTTGGAGATAGGACCACATCTCAACCTAACAGGTGTATGTTCTCTTTACTCTTTGGAGAAGCCCATTTTTCTCTTAAACATTCTCTAATGTTTATGGAAGTTTTCTAACTATTTTACTTCACTATTTTGTCTCCTCCTGCAATTCAATTATGCAAAAGAAGATGATGCTCTTGGAAAACATGGGCAGAGTTTAAGATTGACAATTCTTTCCCTGAAAAGAGCAATTCCTTATTTCAGTAAAAGTCGTAAGTCTTCTTTGATAATGGGAACCAATTTCTACAGTTTTCAGATCAAGCAACATCAGAAGCAGCTTACCAACATTCTGTGGAGCTACTGGAATGCTAGTGTCAATATAGGCATGGTGCTCTGTGCAGAATTTATACATAACCCATGTCAGGCATTTCTCCAGCGACCAAGATTAAGCAAACAGATAGTGGAAATACTCTTTTCTATTGAGGATAAGGAATTAGCTTCCCATTTCACCCAATTCACCCAAAACATAGATAGTAAGCCAGAAAGAAGTCAGGTGACATGAAACCCTCTGATGTACTACTAGTCTCCATTATCAATCTATTTGAAATATGCAAGACTTCCAAAGAAACAGAAAAATGCCCCTCTGTCCCCCAAAAAATTGTATAAAGATTGGCTCAGAGATATTCAAAGGTTGAATTTCATAAAAAAAATCTTCAAAAATATTTTAGTAGGTATCTTAAATAAAAGATGTACAAGTGGGCTGGAGCGATGACACAGCAGTAGGGCATTTGCCTTGCACACTGCTGACTCAGGACAGTCCGTGGTTTGATCCCCTGGTATCCCATATGGTCCCCCAAGCCAGGAGCGATTTTTGAGAGCATAGCAAGGAGTAATCCCTGTGTGTCACTGGGTGTGGCCCAAAAATAAATAGAAAAAAAACATGTGCAAGTATAGTCAGGTATGCCCCTCTCCTATCCCAAGAAAAGGAAGGAAATAAATGATTAAATAGTTTTGTAATAAAAGAGAAAAAATAAAGTTTTGAAAAAGAACTAAGTATAAAATGTAGGAATTATAACATAAAACAATAGGTCAGATGTAACAGCACAATGAACACTGCAGGGAAAAGAACAATTCTTTTATTTATTTTCTTTTGAGGACTGTATCAAGCTGCTATTTTTAAATTTTTTTAAATATTTTAAGCACCATGATTACACACATGTTTTTAGCTGGGTTTCAATTATAAAAAAAGAACATCCTCCTTCAATAGTGCAACATTCCCACCACCAATGCTATATTTTTAAGATAGATTAAAATTAAAATGATCAAAAATGATGATAAATATGATAAATCATTCTTAGTAGTTTATAAGACAATAGTAAGAAGTGATCTTAAAACTGCATAAATCCAAAGTAGATGGCGGAATCAACCTCAACAATGAAAACCAAAGATAAAGAATAAAACATAAAGGTATTCCAAATAATCGTATTTGTAAGTTTAATAATGTATCTGAAAGTAAATTCTTTTGGGGTAAATGGTACCCCAAAGATAATGAAATTCAATCTTTAACTTCTTAAGCAAAACAACAGATTTCTATAGCCAGGACAAGTATTCTTCAAATATATATTGTATAAATGCATTTTATGGATAAACAAAATATTAGTAAATTTATTTCCAGAGCTTTGGACTATGAAATCTAAAAAAAGAAAATTACAATATGGAAATATATGCATTAATATGTAATTAAATAAATGAATATGCTTTTTGGTCACACCTGACAGAGCTGGGGATCATGTATGGCTCTGTACTCAGGGATCATTCCTGGTGGATCTCAACATACCAGGTAAAATTACAGGGATTAAATCCAGGTCTGTAAAGTCTGTCCTGGTACAAGGCAAGTATTCACTCATTATACTATCTCCCCAACCCTATGTTTGAAAAGGAAAATTTTTTATTTAAAGCAAAAATATATAGGTAATTTATTGTGGAATTTGTAATGTTTATATAGGTCAAATATATGTCTATTGGAACATTAAAAATGAGGACAAATGTGATATATTATTGTACTGCTTTCATAATTTGCAATAATTTATTTATCCAAGGGATAGTGAATACACTAAGTTAAGCTTGAATATTGAGCTGCTCAATGACAATGGATAAAAACAAAATAAAGGGGCCAGGAGAGATACCCCAGCGGCATTTGCCTTGCAAACAGCCGATCCAGGACCAAAGGTTGTTGGTTCGAATCCCGGTGTCCCATATGATCCCCCGTGCCTGGCAGGAGCTATTTCTGAGCAGACAGCGCCAGGAGTAACCCCTGAGCACCGCCGGGTGTGGCCCCAAAACAAAAAACAAAAAACAAAAACAAAACAAAACAAATAAAAAACAAAATAAAGTCAATAACATGAAATGCACAACATATTTAACTGATACTAGGAGTAAGGGAAAATTTAGAGACAGAAATCAAACAAATCACTAGTCTCTTGGCCTTATTAATAATTACATTAAATGTAGAAGAACTAAATAATAAAACTAAGCACAGATTTTTACATGAATAAAAATGTAACTATGTATTTTCTATGATATAACATTAAGTTTTCAATTATAGTCTTTGATAGACTCTTGAAAATAAAGTTTAAGCAAAGAGATAAACAAAACCAGGTCCTTAAAATTGTTATAATAAAAAAGATATTAGCTAATGACTTAATATAGCAGCATTTGCTCATAGTTATATGTGGGCAGTACATTTGTACCTCAAAATAAAATCTGTGATAATTTTGTAACTTGAGAAATTTTAAATGAAGTTGAGTACTAGATAAATGCAGGATAGTGCTTGGGGCTGAGGCTGGAACAATAGTACAGTGAGTACTTCATTTGTCTTATATGCAGCTGACCTAGTTCAGTCCTAGCATCCTATATTGTCCCCAGAGACTGCCAGAGTAATTTTTGAGTGCAGAATCAGGAGTAACCCCTGAGTATGGCCCCTAATTCCAAAAAAAAAAAAAAAGAAAGAAAAGAAAAGAAAAATAACAGTTAAAACCATCATTTAAATTTGATTCTTTTTTTCTAAATTTCTAAAAGCAAATAATGCTATGATATTTTCATATAGTTTATTTTTCTCCATTTTAATGCTTTTTGATATGCTTATATCTTCATTAATTCTAATTGGGTTTTCTGCATATTTTGCTACTGAATTTTAAGTTATTTGAAATTATAGTAGTTTAAATATTATAACAGTGTCGGAGAATCATAATCATTTAAAATTTTAATGACTCATGGTTAATAAATTTATTGATAGTTGAGTTTTAAATGCATAGTAGTTTAATATCAATGCCACCACCAGTGTCAACTCCCATCACCAATGCTCCCGTGCCTTTCCACTAGTCCTCCTCATGCCATATTGGTAGACATTACAAAGATAGGTGGTTACAGCTCATATCTTGTGTTTCCAGTATTGTTGAGTATGTGTGTTGGATGTAGAACTATAAAACTCTCCCATATCACCTATATAATCAAAGCCCAGAGAACTATTTCCCAGTTACATCCCCATCCAATAATTTTCATCCCACATTGATTTCTTTTCTGTACTTCTTCTCCCTAAACTCCCTAAACTGTGGGGTTAAGGATCATCTAGACACCCTTCCCTTACTACATTTTATTTTTTCATCCAGTTATTCTAGTTACCAAAGATGAGTGAGATCACTCTTGATTTACATACTGAGCAGTTTTGCCTATTTATTTTTTGGCATATGGCACACCTACCACTAAAAGCTTTTAGTAATCAATTTGCCATATAAATTATAATTTCACACTAAATAAAACCACCAAAAGCAACAAACTCTCTGGCCTCTTTAAATGATTTCTTTGCTTCTTCACTAAGGATATATTTAGTATATAATTTGGATAAACTTGTAACTATATAATTTGGCTAAACATACTGCATATGTCCAGACAAATAAGCTTCAAAGAAAACCAGAGCAGGATTATGGCTTTTGTCTGGCAGTAATAATCAAAGGACACATTTTTTCTCCACTAGGAATAAAAAAAAAAAAAGAAAAACAGAGTAGAGGATATTTAACATGAAGTTCTTTTGCCACACATAATCTATATTTTGATTATTCCAAATTTTTACAAAATCCATATAATTATTTAAAACGCTTCACTCTGTATCCACACTTCATAAAGCACTCTTGCACAAAAGAGCTACAATCCAAGAAAAAAAAGCATTCGTTATCCTAAAATTTTGTTACTTTTTTTTAATGAAAGTGTGTAAACTTCAGACAGCGTTTATAAGATTTTAGTTGCCAACTTTCAGTTATCCTTAGTCTAAATATTTCAAGACAGATTTCTTGGATTATTACAAACTATGTGATGCTGCAGGAGGAGTAGCCATGAGAAAATTCCTCCACCTTTCTCAACACCCTAAAATGGAGGAAATAATTACAGCAACTTCACAGAGTTAAAATATAGTTATAAATTTATTTGTTCAACACAATGCATCAAAGCCCTATATATGACCATTATTCACAATAGCCAGGATCAGGAAATAACCGAAATACAGATGAGTGACTAAATAAACTAGGGTACATCTACACATTGGAATACTGTGCAGCTCTTAGAAAAATAAAGTCACGAAATTTGCTTATACAGGGAAGGATATTAAGAATATTATGCTGAACAAAATAAGTTAGAGAGAGAGGAACAGGTGGCCAGGGGACCAGAGCGATAGCTCAGCAATAGGGCATTTGCCATTCACATGGCTGATCCAGGATGACCTGGGCTTAATCCCCAGCATCCCAGATAGTCCCCCAGGCCTGCAAGGAGCGCTTTCTGAGTGCAGAGCTAGGAGTAATCCCTGAGCACTGCTAGGTGTGACCCTAAAACAAAAACAAAAAAGACAGACTGAATGATTACACTTATTTGTGAGATATAAAAATATAGTAGTAATATCCAAAGATAATAGAGACAAAGAAGTAATATCCAAAGATAATAGAGAAAAAGACCAGGATCATCAGTCCACTGCTAGGAAGCTTGTCACAAAAAGTGGGTAGTGGAGTTAGGGCATATCACTATGACTATGACTGTGATAGCTGGAAATATTCACTCTGGATAAAAACTGGGTGCTGAAAGAAGATAGTCTACGCATGATACCCTTTCAGTAACAATATTGCAAATCACAGTTTCTAAAAGAAAAACAAAATAGATTAGGCAAAGGAAAATATCTTCCACAGAGGCAGTATGGGGGAGGGCTGTGTTTTATGAAAGTCAGATTAGAAAAAAAAGAAATTTTGTGAAAGTGTGAATAATTGGTAACAATTTGGAATGAAGGAAAAGTATAGAGTAAATATAAAGGAATGTGCGCATTTGAGGATGTCTACAAAGGAAAAAAACCTGCATGATCAAATTGAATTATTACTAGTACCGTATTTGCCGGCACATAAGACGACTGGGCGTATAAGCGACCCCCTAATTTTGCAGTTAAAACATAAGTTTAGGCCTATATTCGCTGTATCAGACAGACGTTCCTGTGTTGCAACTGTATGTACCACAGTGAGCCAATCACAACAAGCAAAGGTTCAAAGGTTCTACTGTAATAGACTTCCTCTCTGACTTTGTTCATCTGAGCAGGCTTTGACAGTGTAGATTCGGATCCAGAACATTGTCTGCATAAAAAGCATGCATAAAGGCAAAGACACCACCAAAAAAGAAAACTACAGACCAATCTCACTAATGAACATAGATGCAAAGATACTTAACAAAATCTTAGCAAACCGAATCCAACACTTCATCAAAAAGATCATACATCACGACCAAGTGGGATTCATACCAGGAATGCAAGGTTGGTTCAACATATGCAAATCAATCAATTTGATACATCACATCAACAACATGAAAGACAAAAACCACATGATCATATCAATCGATGCAGAGAAGGCGTTTGACAAAATCCAACATCCTTTCATGTTAAAGACACTTGGCAAAATAGGGTTAGAAGGAACTTTCCTCAAGATACTTACAGCTATATATGAAAAGCCTACAGCCAACATTATACTTAATGGCGAGAAACTAGAAGCATTCCCACTAAGGTCAGGAACTAGACAAGGCTGTCCACTCTCTCCACTCTTATTCAATATAACCTTAGAAGTCCTAGCAATAGCAATCCGACAAGAGAAGGGAATCAAAGGAATTCAAATAGGGAAAGAGGAACACAAGCTATCTCTATTTGCCGACGATATGATGATTACATCAAAAACCCTAAAGAGTCCACAGTAAAACTCGTAGAAACAATCAGCCAATACAGCAAAGTGGCTGGATACAAAGTCAATACACAAAAGACTGTAGCGTTTCTATATACAAACAATGAAGTTGAGGAGAGAGAGATTAAAAATACAATTCCATTTAAGATAGTATCAAAAAATATCAAGTACCTAGGAATCAACCTTACAAGAGAAGTGAAAGACCTATACCAGGGAAACTTCAAAACGCTTCAGAAAGAAATTGAAGACGATCTAAAGAAATGGAAGAACATCCCATGCTCATGGATAGGTAGAATTAACATAGTCAAAATGACTATCCTACCCAAACTTCTATATAGATTTAATGCAATCCCTATCCAAATCCAGACACAATTCTTTAAAGAAATAGAACAATCAATCACAAAATTCATCTGGAACCACAAAAGAGGCAGGATAGCCAAACACATACTGAAAAACAAGAAGCTGGGCGGAATCTCCTTACCTAACTTGAAACTATACTATAAAGCCATAGTAATCAAAACAGCATGGTACTGGAACAGAGAGAGGACCTCAGACCAGTGGGTCAGAACAGAATTTCCAGACATAAACCCCCAGATATACAGCCAACTAATATTTGATAAAAGAGGCAATAATCTGAAATGGAACAAAGAAAGCCTATTCAACAAATGGTGTTGGCACAACTGGAAAACCACATGTACGAAAGTGAAAATCAACCCATACCTCACTCCTTATACAAAAGTCAACTCAAAATGGATCAAAGACCTTGAAATCAGACCCGAATCTATAAAGTTTATCGAGAATAAAATAGGGAGAACACTCGAAGACCTATATATCAAAAAGGTCTTCGAGAATGGAGCACCAATGGCAAGAACCTTAGCAGCAAACATAAACAAATGGGACTACATCAAACTAAAAAGCTTCTGCATGGTGAAAGAAACCTTACTTAATGCAAGAAGACAGTTAACAGAATGGGAAAAAATCTTTTCACTAGACATATCAGATAAAGGGCTGATATCTAGAACTTACAAAGCACTCAGAAAACTGAACCCCTCAAAACCAAATAAAGCCATAAAAAATGGGGAGAAGAAATGAATAGACACTTCTCTGAGGAAGACAGAAGGATGGCTAACAAACACATGAAAACATGCTCACCTTCACTCATCATCAGAGAGATACAAATCAAGACAACAATGAGATACCACCTTACACCAGTGAGGATGGCTCACATCAAAAATACTGAGAACAATCTTTGTTGACGGGGATGCGGTATGAAGGGAACTCTCATCCACTGCTGGTGGGAATGCCCCCTAGTCCAACATCTATGGAGAACAGTCTGGAGAGTGCGCAAAGAACTCAGAATTGAACTTCTTTTTGACCCAGCAATTGCACTCCTAGGTATATACCCCCAAGTTGGAAGAACATTCATTCCAAAATATGTGTGCAACCCACTATTTATCGCAGCACTCAGTATAATAGCCAAATCTTGGAACCAACCGCGTTGTCCAACAAAAGATGAATGGATCATTAAGATGTGGTATCTATACACAATGGAATATTACATGGCAGTCAGAAACGATACAATCACAGATTTTGCAGCAATGTGGATGGACCTAGATCATATTATGTTAAACGAAGTAAGTCAGAAGACAAAAGATAAACACAGAATGGTAGCACTATTCTGAAGCACATAGAACATACATCTCAATCACAACTAATACTTAACAATCAAATAACAGGATCTAACAGGGTAGAAACTCCAAACACTGTAATAGTCATCATATACCTGGGAACAGTACCCAAAACACATGAAAAAGGAACAACACAAACTCTCGACAACACATTATACCAAAAAGTAAACAGCAACACCAGAACAGCAGCATAGAGAGAACAGGTACGTAATCAACCTTCTACAATAATGGCCCATAATAATCCTGTAGAGATCGTATACAGGAACAAAGGTAAAGAATACCACGGCAAACCACTGACTCCAATGGAAACATCCTATATCACTATGCATTAATGCCTCTATCTTACTATATTTAAAATAACCTCTCAGCTTTTCTGTCCACAGGCGTTCTTAACGCCTGTGGACAGAAAAGCTGAGAGGTTATTTTAAATATAGTAAGATACAAAGGGCGGACAAGCTAAGATAGCAGCTCGGGATATCACACGAGATACCATACCTAGTTTGCACTACGAGATGACCCCGAGAAAACTCTTTAACATACACTTTATCTCTAGGTTTACCTTCTTTTAGGGTTTCAAGCACGGGACCAGTCAGACCACCGAAGCAGTAACAGTGACGTACAGACTCAAACTACATGCTCTATTCACTGAACACATTCAAGCAAACTAGCATTCCCTTGCTATTCTCTCCCCTCTTCTCACCACTTTCTTTTTTACTTTTTTTCTTTTATATTCTTTTCTTTACTTTCTATCCTTTCTCTTCTCCCTTTCTTTCTAATGTATTTTTCTCTTTTCTCCCTCCCTACCCCTTCCATACACCTTACCCTTTCCCCCCTCTGGAAATCCAACTATCCCTCCACCCCTCAATCCCATCCAGACCTCCCTCTATATTAAAACACTTCACCCTCAGTCCTTAATCTATTAGGCAACAAGATCGACCTCCTACCCCAACGAACCAGTACCCAGCACCCAAGAGAAGGGATACCCAGTCAAACCCACACCTCGTCCCGGGCAAGAAATGACAGCCAACTCCCCTGCGGACTCATGCTGTGAGGCCCTCCCTACCAACTCCCCCTAACGTGGACTGTTTCTTGAAACTGGACCTAGGTCCAAAAGTATCCCCAATGCAAGAACTCTTTCAAGACCTCCTTGCCGCAAACTTTTACCAACCTGAAGAAGGTCAGGGGGTGTGATAGGAAGATGCCTGGGAACCCATACATCACAAGAAAAACCCAAAAGACAATGGGAAAAACTGTACTTCCAACATAGGCATAGGACCTGTAATACACCACCTCGTTACCTGCTCTCCCCCAAATGTAAGGTAGTCTTTTGCACCACTTTGGTCCTTTAAAAACTTCGCTAACTCATTTTACTTCTTTTTTTTTTCTTTTCTTAAATTTATTTATTTATTTATTTAAATATTGGTCCTACATATACATTTGCGAGCACATACATTTTTATTTATTTCTTTTTTTTTTATCATTTTTGGGTATGTGACCTGTGTCTGTTATCCCCTCTGTCCAGCCCCAACTACACCGACAATATAATGTGGCACCATTTCCCCCTGCAAAGACACACTAAATAAAGGGGAAATCTTACATATAAAAAAAAAAGAGCTCATATCTACTAGAGATGGGAACTCATAGTTGTTTACAATACAGGGATATCTCCTACCTTGAAAATATGTCATGTGGAATCAACTGAGACCTCAGGTGATTAGATACCATTCATCCAGCCTTGAACCCTGGATCCCAGACATAGAATTGGCACAGCTCTTCACATCAGCTGCAGGAAACAAACTCCATCTGGGACAGCCTTAATACTGCGGGGTCAACAACAAGGGCCAGCTCTAACATGATATCCTGACATTGAGGAAAACGTGAACAACTTGACCTGAGAGCAGATTAGCATACCTTACCAGCTAACGACAAGACAAAACCAGAAGACTTGGCACCCTTTGGTAGGTCCAAAAGCCAAGATCGTGACTTACAGATGACTGGCTACTAGAACCACGACCAGACAGTATACATCTTGGGACCAATAAAAAAGCCCTAGTTTAGGGTTTGAACTATGACTTGTACAATAATCATGATCCCCAGTCCCAAAGGTCTGACAGAGACAACTGCAACAGAATGGGGCTTCTGGAAGCACAAAGAAAGACGCTATCCTAGGTGCCATCCTAGGTTCAGTGCAAAGATCAAGATCACCAACCACAGAAGATGGATTAAAATGACACTGAGGTAACAGAACCTCTAGAACCACAAAGACTGACTTCATCATAAGTCCCACCTCAGGATCTGTGCCGATACTGAGACCTCTAAACACAGAGCTCTGATTGGATCACCCTGGACAGAGCAGTAGTCTTCCACACACCAAAAAAAACACCACCGGGAGAATAAATGATCCTGAGCAAAGTCTAGGGCTGATCCCATGACAGTATACTCCAAGGACGGAGAAACCCCATATTTCTTAGGCCAAGTGAATTTCTTTTCGAATGACCCCAATATTTACTGTGCCAGGGCAGGAGGGGAAAAAACAAAAATACAAAAAGCACAAAACCTTGGTCATTATATATATATATACATATATATATATTTTTTTACCTTCATTTATTATTGTTATTATTATTTTTATTTACCTATCGATTTTGGTCGATTTCTCTGTTTGGGTGTGATTATTGAAACCGTTGTCCCCAAATATACTTATTTTTTTCTCTTCTTTTCTCTTTTTTCGTTATGTGCTATGCCATGTTTCTTATTTCAAGACCATGGCGTGTTTTTGGTTTGTTTGTTTTTGTTTCTTTCTTTTTTTTTTTTTGTCTATTTTTTGTGGTGCTTATCGATATAGCTGGAGTCCTCACTGGATAATTGACACTTTTTTTTTTTTGGTACTGGTGGAGTGTTTCACCTTCTTTTTCTCCTTCATCTCCCAAATCGATGATGAGAGCCTCTAGAAGGATTCCACCCACTTTTGGAGTATTAGACTCTTACCCCAGTTTATATATCTTCTCTTTTTCCGGCAAAATCATGCAACTTGAACTAGCTAGTCCTGCCTACAGTTAGAGGGGGAGATAAAGGAGGCATCAAGACCAAACAGGTGCAAGACTACTAGGTAGTGGGTTGGATACAGAGGGGACCACATATTCTAGCCGCCCTGGGGGTGAGGGAAGAGGAAATGGGAGGTAGGACAAAAACGGAGGTGTAGGGAGGACAACTTGGTGATGGGAAACCCCCCCTGATTCTATGTAAATATGTACCTAAAATGTTATTGTCAACAATATGTAAGACACTATGACCAAAATAAAAATTATATTTAAAAAAAATGCATGCATAAAAAGCTGATTGGATTGGCTGAGTTAGAGAGGCAGTCCGAGCAGCCTTGCAGTGATTGGTGCAGGATTGAGTTGGAAAATTCGTTTTGTGGCAATATTCAGACAATTTTTGTTTAGCAGCACATTGAAACATTTTTCGGGATATACTCAGCATATAAGACGACCCCTGATTTTTGGTTGACTTTTCTTTTGTTTTAAAAGTCATCTTATACGCTGGAAAATATGGTATGTCTTTAAGTTAGAAATGATCTAATGTTTGTGTATTGAGAATTCTACAGAAAAAGAGCCGATATGCTCTAAACTCATGTTGCAGTGCTCTTAAAAAATTGGACCTATAGAAATGACAGGAAATTAAGGTTTTTCCACATGGGATTTAAAATTATACACATAATGGTTGTTCTGTGTGTTCTGTAAATTGAGAAACGTTGTTCTTTCTTTTTTCTTGGCACCTTCAGTATTTTTGAGGCTTCATGGAATTATGTTGGTTTGTATTAATAAAGGAAGGAAGTTTTCCTCTCCCTAGAAGGGATTACTCCTCATGCAGACAGGAAATCTTAAAAGTCAGCCAGACAAACCCAGAGCCCTCTATTAGGGAAAGAGAGTTGAAAGCGACTGAGATTAAGTAACAAGCAGGTCCAGCACTGATATAAATACTATGCTGATCTCATTGAGACCATAGAGGTGAATTGCCCTGGGAAATCAGAGATCGTCTAGGAATGTCTGAATCTACACTGACTGGCCACTGGTCTACACTGACTTGCTCTCAGCATTGAGAAAAATTCTGGAGATTAGAATCTTTCCCAAACTTGGAGAGGGTTGGGCAGCTCCCTCCCAGCCACTTCTACAGACGGTGAGAGCCCCAAAGCCATCCTCGGCTCATCATATTAACCTGATCTTTGTATCTTTACATCAGCCAAGCCTGGGTAATTCTGATGTGAAAAGGACTATTGATACTATTTTTGCTAAACCACCTGCTCTGTCCTTGACGAGTCCCCACAAATTCTCTGTAAATAATTGGGGTGCCCCAAATGGAGATTTATCTAGCCTTTCTGGGTTTATGTTAGGGAACAAGCCAAATTATCCAGCCATCTGCAAAGGTTCAGTTTGAAGGTGGAGAGAATAATAAATTTTTGTAGCTGATTGAATTAAATGCATTCAAGCGAGCTTAACTTAAAGCCTATTCCTCTCAGGTAACCTATATGAAAGTCTACTTACTAGTTATAATAGACTAGTCATAGGGATCTGAAAGATGTACATGTGATTACTAGTCTGGCTAAATGGGACAGTAGAAGTAACTCAGAGCTGTGTTTTATATGGTATTATTGTACCTAAGTGGGAGTTCTGATTCTTCTCTCCAAACAACTCCCATGACACTTGAGAGCATATCCTGAGGAAGACTGACCTCACCCAGATGCCTAAATGCCCAGGAAACAGATATAACACTGTAATGCTTTGGTTTCTGTTGTTTTAACTTCTGTGTTATCTATCATTCTAGAGGGAGCTTTGTCCTCCCAAGAATAAAAAGGACCATTTATTGTTCCAGGGCTTGATCAGTTTAAATAATATTATTCTGTCTAATTGATCTGAACTTTTTCAAATGTTGATAACTACAGAAACAAACCAGTCAATTTCTCACTAAGAGTTAAAGTAATGTGTGATTTCACCTCTTCTTCTAGAGACTACAGTCCCTTGGCAGCCTAAAGAAGCTAAAGAAGATGTACTTTTGCCCACATTCCCCTTTAATTATTTCTAAGGAGATGTACTATTTAGGAAAAGAATGAACTGGACACTAAAAGGATAAGTGTGGTGCAAGGAAAGAAGGAGCAAAGAATGTGGGTTCTCTGGTAATGTTAAGTGTAAAAGAAATAAAGTGTGGGAGGTATTTCTGTTGACCCAGAGAGGAAAGGCAATGACCCTCAGATCCCATCTCTTTGGACTATGGGGTTTTAGGACCTTATGTTGTTGTCTTTACCCCAGCAGCTTTTTAAGTTGCAGGATTGAAAAAATGCACAGGAACCTCCTTTCTCCTTGCAGTGGAGTGTCATAGCCTGAATGAAAAGGACCCCCTGCAAATTCTGCTGACTGAGCTCTCAGGACCAGGACTGAATGCAGATCATTCTGATGCTTCTGATGATAACTCTGACTCAGAATGGCCTGCAAGAATGAACAACCAGTTTGCTTATGAACTATACTTGAACTCTTATCCAGACTGTAGATGGAGGGTTTATGGGTCAGACTGTCATTCTGAGTGTTTCTCCCTTAAACTTTGACTTGTGTGATTTATTTGGGGTTTCTGAATGCAATGATCTCCTCCTCCTGAAGTATAAATGTTAATAAAAAAAATACAGGTCCTGCAATAGGGAAGTTGCTCTGAGAGCATTCTCATTTTAAGCTTGTCCAGAAAGAATACCTCAAAAATGGTAAGCATTCTCTGCAGGGTAGGGGAATTGTCAGGAAAGCAATTTGGCAGCACATAAGTCGCAATATCAAATTACAGAAGTTGGCTAGAGTCTTTCAGTATCAGGGAGGACTCTTTGCCACTCTAGGTGAAGACTGCTATTTCAAGGTTCATCATTCAGTGATGGATAAGGAACCATTAGCAAAGGTTAGGGAAGGGTTTGGCCAAGAGACAAGCTAGAGCATGAAGAGTCTAGACAAGCTAGAGCATGGTTCAAGTCTTGGTTCGATGCTTCCCATTATTGACAACTCTTCTCTGATCCATGATGGTGTTTCTGCTCATACTAATCCTGATTTTAACCCTTAACCCCTGCATATTGAGCAAGCTAGTAAGTTTTGTTAAAGACAAAATCAATACAGACCAACTGCTGGTCTTAAGGAAGCAGTACCAGCCTCTAAGTAAAACAACCATTTAAGGTCAGGATTGTCCACATATAGAAGAAGAATATAAGTTTAAAAGTTAGATTGGTTTAGAATTAACTGTTTGATTCCCTATTGTAACTTAGCTTTGCTATTGACATAACCACAGCCATGACAAACCTCAGATATGTGGCAGAAGGAACTAGGCTCAGAACACCCAGATCCATGAATTTCAAGGTAACATACCAGGCAAAATAGATTAACTGGCAACACCTGTAGACCTACAGACAATAAATTATATCTAACTTTACCCAAATGTCAGTGGGTGTCTATCAGGTGCACGAGCCCTTCCTCTATTGCTTCAGCCAACCATTTTAAACATGGCTGATGTAATATGTACTAAGAACCTTTAGTTTTAACCATAGCTTGACGTCTTAGTGACCCTATAACATGACTTGTAAGCCAACCTCAGGACTACCTCTTGCAACAAAGTGGCCCAGCATGTTGATATTTGAATAAGTTCCCAAGCTCATTTCATTACTGTCTCCACTGGTCATTGTGAGTTGCTTCTTAAGTCCAAGCTACCAATAGGGGCTGGAGAAATAGCATGGAGATAGGGCATTTGCCTTGCATGCATAAGGATAGTGGTTCGAATCCCAGCATAACATATGGTCCCCTGAGCCTGCCAGGAGCGATTTCTGAGACTAGAGCCAGGAGTAACCCCAGAACGTTGCTGGGTGTGATCCCCCCAAAAAAAACAACAACAAATGAACAAACAAAACAGAACTACCAATAATACAGAAAGAAGGGCAGTTGCCTAACCATAATTGACCTGAATTTCATACTTCTTTACAGAGTCAGGATAAAGCCAATTGCACAGTCTGATTTGACCCCTGAGATACACACACATACACACTATATGAAAATAAAATATAAATAATCAAAAAATACAAAAATAAATCAATAATGTATTCTAGCATAAATCTTTTTCTGCTGGACATAAACTCAAGGCAAAATTAAACTACTTTTATTTGGTTTGAGAAAGTTTTAATTGCATAGGCAAGAATTAAGTAACAGAGGCCAGAGTTGTGGTGTAAGGAGTAAATTATCTGCCTTGCCCATGCCCTAGGATTGATGGCAGTTCGATCCCCAGCGTCCCATATTGTCCACCAAGACAGGAGCAATTTCTGAGCGCATAGCCAGGAGTACTGAGCATCACCTACCCATAAACCACACACACACACACAAACACAAATAAATAAAATAATAGCTAAACTGGTTGTCATTGAGCCAAGAAGTTTGTTTTGATTTTTTTTTTTTGGTGCCACACCGGTTACACTCGGGGTTACTCCTGTCTATGTGCTCAGAAATTGCTCCTGGCTTGGGGGGACCATATGGAACTCCAGGGGATTGAACCATCGTCCATCCTGGGGTAGCACCAGCAAGACAGATGTCTTACAACTTAAGCCACCACTCCAGCCCCCAAAATGTTTGATTTGTTGTTGTTCCAGTTCATGTGTTTTAGCAATTCATATCCCACATGACTGATATTATCCAACAATTGTATTTAAGTTCACTATTTATTTTACATAAGTACAATCATCTTAAACATTAACCATCCATTTTCTCCACAAACAGAATTGTATTTTAGTGGTATACTAGTATTTCTATGAGTTATATTCAACATCATCTTTCTTTTAACCTAAATGTTCAACAATAAGCACTTAATGAACATTGACTACTATTACATAGAACTTTTAAATATTTTACATGGCTATAAATATTTTAACATATTGAAACTTTCAGGTCACCAAATTAATAGCATAGGCACAGTGTGAAGAATTTATGAGCCTAATATACATTTTTCCATCATCTTAAGTGTAGTACTACTGATAGTTTCTTTTCATATATGTACTGTTTTAAAAAAGAAGTGCTCTTCTGGGCCTGGAGAGATAGCACAGCTGTGTTTGCCTTGCAAGCAGCTGATCCAGGAGCAAAGGTGGTTGGTTCGAATCCTGGTGTCCCATATGGTCCCCCGTGCCTGCCAGGAGCTATTTCTGAGCAGACAGCCAGGAGTAACCCTTGAGCACCACCAGGTGTGGCCCAAAAACCAAAAATAAAAAAAAATGAGGTGCTCTTCTATACAAATGAATGGACAGAAAACAGTAGGAATACTGACCCGAGTAAACAGTATAATGGATTAGAAAATGTGTTCCCATATCTGTGATATCCTAAGCATGAAATTTAATGAGAAGAGCAGGGAAGCAATTTCCTTGAAGAGTATACACAATATGGTCTCTCTAAGCCTATTTGAAGCAAAGGATTCTCTGAGGTAAGAACTCGAGCTAGAGCTAAATATAGGAAGGAATATATGACAAAAGTACTGTATATGTTAATTTTAAAATACATTGTACATAGTGTATATTTAGTTTACTTATTATAAGTTTTAGTTTTGATATTTGCTGTGAACATCATTCCATAAACTAGGCAAGAATTAAGGCTTTCCTTTTTTGTTTTAATTATGCAAGAAAATTGAATATGCCCTGTTATTACTTACAATGAGAAAAACCAACAGGAAGTTTTCTAAATATTAATTAATTTATAAATTTCTTACAATCTTTGGGGAACACCTATATAGTCATCCTTTGGCATCAAATATATGGAATATACTCTGTGTATATCCTAGAAGCATTCCATTTGCATCATATGGACACTTAATTATCTTATATTTTAAGTAATAATCAATAATAAGAGCATAAGTATAGCTAAGGACCTTTCTCTGGATTAACAACCCGTTTTGATGGATCTGAGCCTTTATTCTAGTACATACAGCTTTGATTACTACAACTTTATATTATAGTTTAAAAATGAGAAAAAGTAACTACCATTTTTCTTATGTTTTCTTTCACTATTTGGGGGGATTTACTAATCCATTTTATATTCTACAGTGCTTGAACTATGCCTTTTAAAATTATGGGTATTTTTATTGGGACTGCATTGAATCTGTACAATGTTCTGGGTAAGATTGCCATCTGACAAAGTTAATTCTTCTAATTTAAGAACAGAGAATATGTTTTCATTTCTTATGTTCTTTTTAGTAGTCTTTTAATAGTTATCTACATGTAAGTCTTTCTCTTATAATTATAATTTTCTAATTATAGTGTCATATCATGCATAGGTATTGAAATTTTAATTATTTTATTATCTGGATGCTCTTAATATTTCTCTTGTGACTAGCTGATATGAAAGAAGACTTTAATAACTATATAAAACAGCAAATATTAGAGTGGGATTGTGCCTGATCTCAGAGTGAAGGCTTTCAGTTTTATACCATTGAGTACATATTGGATGTAAACTTGTAGTAAATTAGTTTAGCTGTATTGATGCGTCCCTTCAACTTCCATTTTCTTGATAAATTTTATTACGAATTCTTTGGGATCTCATCAAATGTCTTCTCTATATCAACCTATATAATAAAATGCTTTTATATTGATATGATTGTTATACTAATTGGCTTGCACATATTAAATCATTCTTGCATCCCTGGATGAATCCTACATCATCAATTAATCTTGAATAAAGGGGAAAAAGTGTTCAGTGGAATAAGAAAAGTTTTTTTAACAAATGGTTTTTGGAAAATTGGTTTGTAATATTAAAAAAATAATTCTGATCTCTTTATAAATCAATGAACAAAATTCCAATCACAATAGATTAAAGACCTTGATATCATCCTGAATTCATGAGTTATAGTGACGAGGAAAACAGGTATAGTGATGAAGAAAACAGCAATTAATGATAGTGAAGCTATGATACCTTAAAGAATTCAATGTAATTGGCCAACAATAATAAAAAAAAGATAAACGAATGAGATGGTATCATACTACAAAGATTCTGCACCACAAAAAAAACAATGACAAGAAAAATATATCCCACACACTAAGAGGATATTTGCTCACAACTCAGCGGATAAAGAGCAATATGAAATAATATAAAGTACTGGTAGAACTGTAAAAGGAAAAATAAAAACAAGGGAAGAGATGAGGAAAATATTTCTCAACTAAAACATGTAGTTAGATTGGATGTGGAGGAAAAAAGCCCCTATAATCACTGCTGGTGGGTATGCCAATTGGTCCAGAAATTTGGAAAATAATATGAACACTGGACTGGTGAGATATCACAGTGGTAAGGCCATTGTCTTGCACGCAGGCAACCTGGGATAGACTCAGGATGATTCCCAGCATACCATATATTCTCCCTAGCCTGTCAGGAGTGAACTCTGGGTGCAGAGTAAGAATAGCCCCTGAGT
Source organism: Suncus etruscus (assembly GCF_024139225.1). NCBI lineage: Eukaryota > Metazoa > Chordata > Mammalia > Eulipotyphla > Soricidae > Suncus > Suncus etruscus. Next base: position 17,318,558 of record NC_064866.1, on the reverse strand, counting down.
GCTGCCAGGTGTGGCACCAGACAATAAGCAAACAGATAATAATAATAATAATAATAATAATAAAAACAATTAGGAATCTAGCTTTCATATGACCCAGTAATTCTAATCTTTTGCATCTACTCCTAGTGCCCAAAAACTTCTCAGAAAAAAATTGTATTTATATGTTAACTTCAGAACTAGTCAGAATCTAAAATAATTCATGTTTAAAGACAGGTTACTGGATAAGGAAACTATAGTACATATTACAACAGAATACCACTTTGATGTAATGAAAGATACAATCATGCAATTTTCTGCTACGTGGATGGATCTAGAAGGTATCAGGCCAAGTGAAATCAGTCAGGAGAAAGTCAGACACATAAAATTCCCTTTTATATATGGTATATAAAGAAACAAAGCTGAGATCCAACAAATGCCCAAAGGCAAGAAAGACTGTGACCACATAGGAAGCTTACCAGAGAGGAGGGTAGAGGGGGATATAAAACTTGAGGTCACTGAAACAGTGATGAAGAAAGAGACCACTTTAGTGGAGGATGTAGTGCTCAAAAGTATTTTGCATGAAACCTTTTCACTAACAGCATTGTAAACTATGGTAATAAAAAAATCTTCAATAGAAAATTAAATTAATATGTTTAGCATGGATAGTCTAACAAATTACATGAACTTGAAATAAACACAGTAGTTATTTTTTCTTAATACTGTAAAGAAACCAATTCATTTTAATAAAAACTAAAATTTTGTTTTTAAAACACAGGGAACTGGGTAGTGAAAACATTCTGAATAGGGTTGAAGTGGTAGTACAGAAACTAAAGTGCATATCTTGCATATAACTTACACAGATTCAATCCCTGGCACTGCATATGATGTTCCAAGTCGTGCCAGTGGTGATCACTGAGCACAAATCGACGAATATGACCTGACTATAGCTGTATATTGTTGTTTTGACAACAACAAAAATTTTCTGATTTTTAAAAAATTTGTTGATGTCTAGTACTGTGTATTAACACTACAAGTGAGTTAGTAGTGTGGGGAAAGTACATATAGATGCAGATGGACAGAAAAATAGAGTTCTAGCCATCATACTATTTTCTCTGGACCACAGAAAGCCCTGCAATACCTCACTACTACTGCTATGCATGCTGTAGAAACCTATGAATTTCACTTTTTTTCTAAGGAAAATCCTCTGTTGATTATTTTTGCATAAGGGGTGGGTTGCTTTAATACTATTTTACACATTAGTCTATTTATCAAATTATAGTTCAAAATAAAAAATAATTGATAGTCTAAAACTTATTTAACATGACTAAATTTAACTATGCAATGTAAAGCAAATCTAAATAATATTTCTATTAATATATGTGGTGAGTGATACGGTGGCGAAACATAACTCTGGTGCAGTTAGGTGATGTCAGGATTTTTTTAAATTTTCAATTAGTGTTTGGAGAGCTTTTGCTTCAATGTCATCATCTACACATGTGTGAAAGCATTTTCACTGCTGCGAAACGAGGAAAATAAACCTTTCCAAGACTTACAGAAAGTGAGAAATGTAATGTTGCATGTAGAATTTTTCAAGGTGGGAAATGACATTTTAAAATTTAGACTTTCATTTCACTGAGTTTGCATTAATTCTTAGAGCTTCATAACATCAACGAGGTGGGACTAAAGATAAATGTGTTTTTTGTCTAAATAATTAAAGTGTGTTATTACATGTTGATTTTGCTGACTGTATAAAGCTGAGCATGTGAAATGCGGAGAAAATGTGAGTAGTTGATATCTAAAAGGTCAAAAGAACTCTGAGTTCAGAAAAGGGTAGATTTCCATAAATGTTTCTATAGTTTGAATGACTTCACAGAGTTAATTTTAATTTCTCAGTTAGTATAGACCACACACTAGTCTTCTAAATAGAAAACTAAAAGCAAAATATTCCTTAAAAAAGAAAAATTAGCATAATTACATATATTTGTCCTTAATTTAATAATGTCAATTGAACAACTACTGGAGAAGAACTAATTACATGGCAATATACTTTATCTAAATTTTGCTTCTAGTATTATTTTTAATTAGCACACTAGAGTAATATACTAGGTTTTATTTCTTAATCTAAATATTTGAATTATACCTTCTATTTCAATAGTGATTTTCTTTACTACTAAATTGTTTTGCTGAATAAGTAGTAGCTAAATAAATTTAGGCTATGAGACTCAAATACTTGTAATACACTTGAAATCACTTGCAAAAATAGAGACATTATTAAAATTTTAGACTGAATTTTAAAAGGAAAGTTCACCTTTCATCAAACATAATTTATAAATGCTTGAATATATTTCAGCCCTTAGCTTATAGTGACTCACAGTGTCTTACTTTTAAGACCATTTAAGAAATAAAGAAAAATATAAATAAGTAAATTTATTCAGGGATAATGTAAAGTATATATCCTAAATCACCAGATAATTTATATATTATTATTTCTTAAAGAAGCATAACAAGGCAACAAGCTATAACAGAAAGTAAAGTGAACAGTGTCAAATTAGTTTTTCCTCTTGATTAAACCTTTTAAAAACTGATATCAAAAAACATTGCTGCATTTGCAGTTCTTTTTTAATGTAATTGCTATGATTTATAAAAGTAACCATGATTAGGGGCCGACGTGTGGCGCTAGCCAGTGCTAGCCTAGGACAGCCTAGGACAGACCACGGTTCGATTCCCACGGCGTCCCATATGGTCCCCCAAGTCAGATGCGACTTCTGAGCGCATAGCCAGGAGTAACCCCTGAGCGTCACCGGGTGTGGCCCCAAAACAAAAACAAACAAAAATAATAATAAGTAACCATGATGAAATTTCAGACACACAATGTTTGAACACTATTTCTTTCACCAGTTTCCACTTCCTGCTACCAATATCCCAAATCTGCCTCTATGCCAAGCACTTACATGTTTTGTTTTTCCTTTTAGACACAGTGGTTTGCTCTACTGTTACTGAAAGGATGTCAGGCATATCACTTTGTCTCTATTAAGAGAACACAGTCTTCATTCAATGTAATTTCCCTCTACCATTGTTGTATCAGTACCTTACCTGACTTAGCTGCCTGCTTCCTACCACAGTGGCAATCTTCCAACTAACGATAGGTTCTGTTACCTTTCATTTATATTTCCTTTCAGTATTAATTATTCCCCAAATATGTCCCTTTATATCCCATATATGAGTGCTATAATTTCTGTATCTGCCTATTCCTCTGAATCATTTGACTCATCTTGATATTCTCCAGATCCAACGATGTATTAGCAAATTGCATGATTCATCTTTCCTTACTGTCAAGTAGTATTTTATTGTAGCTATGTATCACAGTTTTTCTATCAAGTCATCAGTTATTGGGCTTATGGGCTGTTTTCAGGTTTTGGCTATTGTGAATACTGCTGCAATGGATATAGGATGTCTTTTATGTTAGTTTTTGAGGTTTATTTTCAGCCTTAAAAATCATCAATTAGAATTGTCTTAAGGAAAACTGTGAATGAGTTAGATTATATTTCATTCATGAAAACTAGAAATAAACGACTTTGTAGAAGAAATAACAGAAATTCATAACATAATAAATAAAATCTAGAAATTAAATTTTTTCAAACCGTTGAGTAATAATTCATCACCCACTAAAATGATAATGGACTGGCAGAAAGATTATAATATGGAAGAATTTAAAGATCATTCTAAGTATTTGTACTCATTCTTATATTAGATAGAAATATTCATTGGCCAAAGCAATTATGAATATCTACTTTAATAAACTAATAATATGTAACGATTTGGTTAAAGAGAAAAAACCCAGAGACCAATGAAAATGCACTTGCCTTTGGTATAAGAATGATATTAATGAGAAAGCACTGATAAGAGAAAATATTTTGATGAATTGAAAGTAAAGAAAGCCAAAATGCCTCTAAATTATTTTATTTTATATGTTGATGATAATTGAACTAAAACATTAGGAAACATTGGTTTATGAAGAGACAGGGTAGGGTGTTATCAAAATATCACAAATGTTTTTATATCAAGCCAATCTCTGTTCTAATACAATACATAATACTAAGAAGTGGCTTTGAGTAACTTTATCAAACTTTATTACAGACTTAGTCACTATAGAAATTCTGAGTATTGGAAGAAATGAAAGACTAAGCAAGAAATTTTAATTTTGTCAGCATATTTAAACATAAACAGCAAAGAGGTCTTGATCATTTTTCTTGAACCACAAATATGCTATTTTCCCCAATGAAACTTATTTGGCAATAATTGCACTGATTTATTTTATTAATTTAAAATATTCCTTGTGAGAATTTTTACTAAAAATACTAAAAAGTATCAAGTTAAAACTTGGCTTATAGCTAAACACTTACTCTATATAGCATATATTTTTAGAAGTTAAGATAAATTTACATAATTAAGTGTATTGGCAACTTGTGCCATGATATTTTGTTAAAAGCCAAGAGTTGACAAGCAATTTTACTTACTTGGCTTTGTAACTTTTTTTATTTAAAATTGATCTTTTGCATATGTTACTGATAACTCTGCCCAGAAGGAAGAAATTTATATTTTAGAAGAAATATATTTTTGAGAATGGACATTGTTTTTATTATATTACATTCCTCCATTAGAAATGAGGAAAGCCCTAAAGCAAGAAGTTTCCTTGCTCAAGGAACTAAATAAAAAGGAGTGAATTAACATAAAACAAGTATAGAGAAATATTCGGTACGATCAGAAGTCAGCCATTGAAAAGAGGAAAACAATAGAAAAAGAATTAAAAGAATAAGATAAACCTTTTTTTTTATTGAGAACTGGTACAGAAAATCTGTGAACTAATGCCTAAACCAATGCCCTGCTTTCTTCTATTTCTAGAGGCAGTGAAATCAAGAGGGCTATGACAGTCTTACTACTTTATATATTATATTTTGTTTGTTTGTTTTTGTTTTTATTTGGGGCCACACCCAACATCACTTCAAAACTTTGACACACAGTTTCACCTCTTTTTATATAGATGATTTTTTAGTATTATGACATTAATATTTCTGTATTCGATCTATAAAGTTATTGAATCTACACCACTACCAAATGCTAAAGACACTCAACTATTATTTTCATATCAATTTTAATCCAACCCTTAGTTCTTAGTTCTTAGTTCTTTTCCTACTGCTTGTAATCTCCATTCTGTTGTCAAAGTGCAAGGGTTATTTTTCCTCAAGGGATAGTATCTATATCTTTATTTTGTTTCTTTACATTGTATATGTTTAAGATCATCAAACATGCTTCCTTATCCCTCTGAATTATATTTTAAATATACTTTTAAATTTTAAATTTAAATTTAAATTTAAAAATACATTTAAATTTTTTCAAAGTGGTTACAAGGTTGTTCATAATAGCTTTTTCCACAGATACACTTTTTAATACTTGAGTTATACAGTCATACAATGTTCAGCAAACTTCACCAGTGCATAATTACCACCATAATCGTCCCCAGTTTCCCTCCTACTCAATTACTCATTCCCACCTGGGGCAGGCAATTTATTTCTCTCTCCTCTTTCACTCTTTCTTTTATTTTTATTAATGTCTTTATTTATACAATTTGATTACAAACATGATTGTAGTTGGGATTCAGTCATATAAAGAACACCCCCCTTCACTAGTGCGATCATTACCAATGCCCCAAATCTCCCACCTTCCTATCCTGCCTGCCTGTATTTGAGACATGCTTTCTACTTCCCTCATTCATTCACATTGTTATGTTAGTTGTCAGTGTAGTTATTTCTCTAATTGCTTTTACTGCTCTTTGTGGTGAGCTTCCTATCATGAGCTGGACCTTCTGGCCTTCATCTCTATTGTCTCTGAGAATTATTATAAAAATGTCTTATTTTATTAAAAACCCATAGGTGAGTGGTACTATTCTGTGTCTATCTCTCCCTTTGATTTATTTCACTCATCATAATAGATTCCATGTACATCCATGTATAGGAAAATTTCATGACCATCTCTCCTGATGGCTGCATAATATTCCATTGTGTATATGTACCACAGTGTCTTTAGCCATTCATCTATTGAAGGGCATCTTAGTTGTTTCCAAAGTCTGGCTATTGTAAATAGTGCTGCAATGATAATTGGTGTGAGGCAGGAATTTTGAATTGTGTTTTTGTGATCCTGGGGTATATCCCTAGAAGTGGTATAACTGGATCATATGCAAGTTCAATTTCCAGGGTTTTATTTTTTAGAAATCTCCATATTGTTTTCCATAAAGGTTGGACTAGATGGCATTCCCACCAACAGTGAATGAAAGTTCCTTTCTTTCCACATCCCTCCAGCACCGATTGTTCTACTTCATTCTTTCTCTTGTTCCTCTCTCTCCTTTTCTTTTTGAGACTGTGGTTTGGGTGCATGCATAGCACTTTATTTCCTTTCAGCACCGAGTTATTTTCCAGAGTTTTCAGCTCTAATAATCATTGTCACCATGAACTGTTCACTACCCTAGTGGCATTCACCACTCTTTGTGGCAAGCTTCCTACCATGGTTCTCCTGATCCTCCTCTCTATCTTCTATGATAATTATTACCATACTGTCTATTATTTTTCTTATATTCCACAAATGAGTGAGATTATTCTGTCTTTCATTTTCCCTCTAACTCATATAGGCAATTAATGAAGAACTATTTACAAGATTGTTGAAACTAGCACATGGGACAAATTTAAACATTAGCTAGCCTTCTTGCCTAGATGCAATTTTGCTTAAATATGTAAAATTTCCAACAAGGCATACTACAAGATGTACTACAACTACAATTTTATTTAAACATACCAAGTCTCGAACAAGAAATACCACATTCTAGAATGAGCTACAGTTCTCTGATATAACCAGAATATAGTAAATGTGGGTATAGAGAGTATGGTTAACTGGTCTATAGTTAGGAGAACTATTGATATATAGCAAAATGTCGCTAAAATTTGCATTTTTCTACTGATTTGTTGATGAATGACTACTATTCCATATTCTTTCAGGCCATGATATAAATAAATAAGGAATATCTTTATTTTGGAGAGTTAGGAATGCAGGAATACTTTTACATAATGAATATTTTTAGATAGTGAATTTTATAAAAATTTGTATTTGTCATCTAGCACAATATTCATGAATGAATATACCAAAGAAATAAAGAAAGGCAATGACTCAAAATTGCCTAGCTTTTCAAAGTAAAAACAAGGTAACTAATGACCATAGAGCTAGTACAGGTATTAAGATGCTTGTCTTGCATGTGACCCATACTGGTTCCATCCTCTGTACCACAAGTTTTCCCACATGTAACCCAATATTTGTAGCTCAGGAAACTATTACTATACTTTAAAATGTTATATGGCATTAAACATAACTCTAGCAATGGTGCTCACAATAATTTGAAATTAAATGGAGAGTATATGTCAAATTGTCTAATATATTTATGTACCTTGCTTACTTGAAGCACTAAAATAATTGTACATATAAAAATTTATTTATATAATTAACAAAATTCATTTGTTCACATAATCTATCCTCCTACCTCTAGACTCAGTCAATCAATCCGTTTCTATCCACCAATCATTTTTATAAGTATAAAAATGCATGAAAAATTGCATGAAAAATTTAAAAAACTCAAATTCTTTAAAAATCACAATAATTAGCACACCATTATTCAGTCTGACATTGTTATTGAAAAGTAATAAATAGAACATGCTATCCTTACTTCAGAAATGAAGCAACATAAACTATTACAGATGTGACTTTAACGCAGAGGAATATTTTTCTGTAAGAAAACATGAATAATCAAAGGGTTATACTCTGTTATATACTAAGTGATCATTGATAAAAGTGATATTTTGTGAATAAGAGGGAGAAGATACTTGTGTTTAACTTGTTGGCATTTAATTTAGCTACAATTACTTAACCAGTTCATTCCATCATCAAAGTATACATCTGGGTAAACAGACTTATAAATAGAGAGTGTTGTGGATAAATGAAGGGGCCCTGGAATTCTGGATATGGCAGGTTCCTGGCACTTTTGGTGGTGATCAAGGTTATAAAAGTGCTATAAACATTAAAAAAATGATATTCTAGGGACAAGAGCAATAGTGCAGTGGTAGGGCATTTGCCTTGCTGATCCAGGACAGACCTTGGTTTGATTCCCGGCGTCCCATATTGTCCCCAAGCCGGGAGCAATTTCTGAGTGCATAGCCAGAAGTAACCCGAGAGTCATCGGGTGTGGCCCCCAAATAATAACCCAAACAATCAAAGAGAAATTTAAAATCTACATAAAAAAGCAAAACCATTGTAACCTATTTTAAGTAAAAACATATAAAACAATACATATCAATTCAGAACACCATATCAGTCTATGTATGTTAATATTATAGTTAACTTTCCATGTGTGTTTTAATATATTTTCTGTTCCAAGCCAGTATTTTAATATATATTTTTATCCATTACATAATGTTTTTCCTAGCACAATTTATCTAAAGCAAATGATATTATCATGCTCGACCTTTGAGGAAAAATTCAAAATATCTTCATATATGTTTTTACTATTATTGGTGAATGTTGAAATGCACTTTTTATGTAGTCTTTAAAAATACTTATTTGAATCTGATAAAATATATTCAAATCACTGTTTTGCATAAATATTATGAACATATATTATGAACAGTAAATTAAATTAACTCATATAAATGGCAAGTGCTATCAGAAATAAAATTAAGAAAAAGAGTGAAAGGCATAAGAAAAATGGGGGAGGAAATATAAAAGAATTAAAGCAAGCAAAAGGGAGAGAGTGGTGGGAGAAATGAGGATAAGGGAAAATCACTACAAACAACTGTAATGGATGGGAAGAGAAAGTAAAAATAATTGTGTTTCGTTGTAATAGATATAATAAAATAGAACAATTTTAACACACTAAATATTCAGCTTCAATCTGAATATGAACTTCTTCCTATAGTAGTGATTTCACCTCTGTCAAAGACAGAAAAATATTGTAAAGCGTTAGATAATGTTTTAAGTTTTCAAGAAATATTATAGCTCATTGACTCAACTATTTCATCACTGAATATAAGCGTCTAGGTAATTATAAACAGGTACTGCTGGTGGCTAGGGATAGAGTTTAGTAGAAGATTGTAGGCTTTGCAAGTTGAGAAACTCAGAGTTTAATCCCTAGCAGTCCTACATAATTCCCCCCCCACAGAAATATAAAATTCAATGTCAAAGTTGTCATTGTTACTTAATAAACTTCATTGATAGACATGGAATTAATTATATATATTTTCCCTAATTAGTATTTAGGCCATAGATACACAACTGTGCCAGTGCTAGGGTGGACCTGATCTCTAGAAGATATTTTCATATTCCATATTTACCATTGTGATTAGTACAATTAAATATTATTTTATTGGATGAACTAAGATTATTCTTCCAGAATATTAATAGCATGGAGCTAAAGGAGGATTCTGATTTAAATATAGTACAGCAATTTTCCTAGAGATCCACCTGCATAAACATATCTGAATTCTCAGGAAGAATTTAAGTTTCATGTCAACTAGTATTTTTTGCACCACCCACTTATGTAAGACATCAAAATGGAAGCAATACTGTCTGCTGCCTTCATAATATACAGAAAAGTTTTTTGTTTTTTTTTGTTTTGTTTTGGTTTTTGGGCCACACCCGGTGATGCTCAGGGCTATGCGCTCCTGGCTTGGGGGACCATATGGGATGCCGGGGGATCGAACCCTGGTCCGTCCTAGGCTAGTGCAGGTAAGGCAGACACCTTACCTTTAGCGCCACTGCCCGGCCCCATACAGAAAAAATTTAAGACCAGCAATTAGCACGTATTCCTATAGGTATTACAATACCTGTAATCTTTGGCATAGACTCTAGATTGGATGTGACATCATTGTGAACAAGTCAAGGAAGTAGCTCAAAGTAAGAAGCAGGGCAAGGGAAGACATGGAAGATAGAAAACATGGGTCAAAATTTGAGACCTTGCTAACAACCACAATGAAGAAAGCTCCATGAAAATACACACACATGAAAAGGCCTGAAAGAACTGAACTTCTCTAGAAGGTTTACCTTGGAAATCCTAGGTATTGACAGGAAGCTAAAGCAGAGAGAGAAGCAGCAAACTATGCATATTATTAATAAAGGCAGGCCTGATAGCAATAACTCTATTCCTGCTGTTTCACCTTACTCTTCAGTAGGAAATCCTGTGGGGATTTTTATATGTGATATGAAGCATGTTGCTTCAAAAGCAATTGTATGTATTTTTATGTTTTAACCTACATTAATTGAAAAGCAACAATGATCTGAAAAAAATTTTAAATTTTATTTATTTATTTATTTAACACTACTTTTATGGAGCCGGAGAGATAGCACAGGTATTTGCCGCAGCCTACCCAGGACCTAAGGTGGTTGGTTCGAATCCCTGCATCCCATATGGTCCCCCGTGCCTGCCAGGAGCTATTTCTGAGCAGATAGCCAGGAGTAACCCCTGAGCGCCGCCAGGTGTGGCCCCCCAAAAAATATAAAATAAAATAAAACTACTTTTAAGATTGATCTCAATTTTGATATTAAATTTATTTAATGAGCACTACTAGCTGATTGTTTACATAATGGATTGAAAAGTTAGAAATACTGAAATTATTATTAATGCATTGTTGGGATTTATTGCTAATGGATCATCAGAGCAGCACAGAATGCATTACTGCCATCTTTGAAGCTTCCACTCCTGGTGGGTTTTCATAAATATAAAAGTAAAAGTTTCAGAGAAACATTTTATTAATTATTAAATTTGTGAAAACAATTTAAGTTTTCGCTCTTGTTTCCACCACAGTCAGGTACACACATTGTTTTTGGTTTTACAATAGCAGTTTGAACAAAACTCTAGCCACATACAGTGTTCTCCAAGCAATGTGCTGGAAATTCCTATTGTGTCCATGTCATCAATCAAACTCTCATTACTTTCCAGTTTACAGCAGTCTTAACTTTTGTTCCTATTATTGAGGTAATGACAGCTTGTCTATCCCACTTTATTCTTAATTTCCTTTATTTGAACTTAGATTTCTAGATTATGACAGAGTCAAAAAATAAGAAATTCTTAAAGAATGAAATAACACAAGCTTATAGCAAGCCCACTTTGTCTGAAGGAGACCATTCAGGTTCGGGGATTCTAGTCTTGTAACCATTAAGCTTGATCAGTGTTTCTTTTTCAACAAGACCCACTGTGATACTCTCAGACTCTCTGAAATTATGGTTAACACATACAATCATGGGATTACAAACTACTTCATCCATAACAAATTTTCAATCAAAAAACACCTAACTTATTAAGTTGCATCTCCAGCTGACTTTGTATTCCATTTTCTTCCTGCATTCAGCTGGAAGCTTTCACAAATAGCAAAGTATAATACTTCTCATGTTATGTGTTGCCAGGCAATCAGAGCAAAAATAATTAACATGGAAAGTGGACTGCCAGTATCCTGCTGAATGGCTCTGGAAAGAGTTCAAATATGACAAACATTCTTAGCTGTCCCTTCTGGGACATGTGCTCTGAAATAACAGTTTGAAAGGACAACTGCCAACTCCAGTTTCAAACAGTTTCACAGCACTACAGAATTTCATTCTAAAATCTGACTTCGTTTTTATTTAAAGGAGACGTCCTCTATGCCATTCTGTCCTTCTGTGTCCATTCCTAAAAGATTACTTTCCCAATCTCCTGTCACCTCTGTTAGAGTCCAACTGATGAAATGAAGCTATTCCTGAGCACTAGATCTTTTTATACTATCTTTTCTATAAGCAAAATTCAATGGGAGACCTGGATCTTTGAAAAGCCTTGGTTAAGGTAATCCAAGAAGATCAAGATTTCTTTGTAATGACCAATATTGCTCTCCACCTGACTGTTGACATAAAAATAAAGCTGGAAGGCCAAGCAATTCACTATAATTCTTTCCACAGACAAAACATTTAAGAGTTCCTAATATGATAGCAATGTAGTAGAAATCTAAATGAATTCTCAGAATACTTGTTTAATTTATTATAATTCAGGTCATTGAAGATTGTTTTTTTTACAATGGTCCTTGGTTAAGTGTTAGAACTACTATAAGAAAAATGGGTTCATATTTGGAAGTTAATTTAAATGACAGGAAATGATATAGACATAAGTAATATGATGCCATTCTTAAGTGAAATTTAGGAATTCTAAAATAATCTATATATTATAAAATATGCAAATAGAACAGGAATTTTTAAGCTAATTAAACTTTATAGATGGCCACTAGTGGAATGGATCAAAATGCTTATTTGGCATGTTCCTTTGAATAGACAACATCAATAATAATTTTTTCAAAAACTCTGTGTTTAAGTACTCCAAGTTAAAAAATTACTTTAAATGCACTAAAATTATTACTTTATTCATTCAATATTTATTAAATGAATTATTCCAGGTAAGCCTATGCTATCATAAGATACAAAATAATATCATATGCAATGTCATCTACAGTTTGTCTGGAAAGCAAAAGGTATCATATAGTCAAGGCTTCTGAACTCTTGAAAATAAGTTATTATATGGTGTGAAGAAGAGATATTATTTAGTCAACAGTCAAAGCTTGTTAGGATCACATAGCTTTACATTATTCCTTTCATCTTGCCTTCATATATGATTCCAACTTCTTTTGCCTTCAATCTCATTCTATCTCAAAAGTCCTCTTAAACCCTAAAAGATACGATAATATATATTGACAGAGAATGGTCATATACTTGTGGATATATCCTCAAATGCTTGCAACACTATGTTGTAAGCTTTGATAACACAATTTTTTGTTTTAAGTACACTTTTAAATGAAAATAACAGATGCATGTTTACAAGCATAACCAAACAAAATTTCACATCCCCCTTTTTTTCCTTCTCTTTCTTCCTCCCCTTAAAATTTTATTGAATTAATTGAAAACTGAGATTTGTTCAATGCCTATTTAATTTTCAGGTATTTGTTAGGTGATGAAAATATACAGACTAAAAGGACACAATCAGTTCCTATTTTCATAAAGAAGTCCAGGTTTTTTTTCTAGCTGATTACCTTTGCTAAGATGAAGCACTTGGAAGAATTTCCTGTTCTTCTTGCTCAAAGATCTTGAACTCTGCATAATGTTCTCCAAGACATTTAACAATTTACAGAAATTGTCCACCCACCAATGTTTTGTCTGTGCTCTTACAACAGTTCTCCTCTAGAAGGCTCAGAAAGGTTAAAAGAACTAAATCTACTTGTGTGATCAAACCAATGATTTATGCCATAACAAAGCCTGACTATCTTTTCCAACCAGATTATTTAAAATTGAAATTTAATGAATAAAGTGACCATCCTTTAAAAACTTCCACTGTTTTTATGTAATATATTTATTATGGTATCTAAATAGCTTTAGCAATGTAATAGATGGGAAAACTATTCTGTGCTTCTTATTTTCAAGTATTTGTGGAAACTATTTTTTTTGTTTTTGTTTTTGTTTTTTTTTTGTAATTTTTTTGTTTCCACTTTTGAAGTTTCTTTGTTACAAAGTTCTTAATGGCAGGAGAGATGGTACTGTGGTAGGGCATTTTCCTTGCATGCGGCCAACCCGGAACAAACCGGGTTCAATTCCTGATATCACATATGGTCCCCTGGGCTTGTCAGTGGTGATTTTTGAGCACAGAGCCAGGAGTAACCTCTTAGAACTGCCAGGTGTGACCACAAAACAAAAAAGCAACCAACAAAAAACAAAGTTCCATTTCCTTAGTTTCCCAACAAATAAAATTATTTGAGCTCCCCTTTTTTTTAGAAGATCACTATTATCAGCTATGAAATTTCTAATTCCCTGAATTATTTCTATGAAAATATTTGTCCTGAAGAGCTCTTTCAATGTATTTTCTATTACTGAATATATTTTGACCTGATATTTAATAATGTGGAATCCCTCTTCCTTAAATGACTAAGATTTATATGTTGTAAAGTGTCAAAAAATTGTCTGTTTAAAATGTCAAAAGTCTTCTTTATACTCTCAGATCCGTTCATAATTTTTCTATAATGATGTACATATTTGTTTCTATTGAGTGTTTTGGGTTGTTGTTGTTGTTATTGATGTTAATACCTATGCTGGATATATTCAGCTACAACTTGAGATATTTCTTAAGCAATGTTGTCCCAGTTGCTTGTAGATTAAGAGAAAAAGTAGCTTCCTTGTGTCCCTGTGCACAAGATAATCAGTGAGCTGTACTGGTCAATGAGCTCTGATGAAGTGTGATCAGTAAATTCTCTTATCACCATGGAAACTAGTGTACTCCTTTGACTGTGCCCTAACTTGATACCTTGGAGAGAGATGGAGCTTGATGACATTACTATGATTTCCTTTTTTATTAACATTATCATGAGATTCAGTCTTTGGGAATATTGTTGACCAAATTACAAATCCATGAATTGTATATCTATAGTTACACATTTTATCTGCAAAATTTAAGATTCAGCTTCTATACATTATAGTCAATCTAAATGATATCCTGAATTTACTATTTTAGTAATCCTTTAAAACAAGGATGAAAGAGTTTTAGATGAATTGTTCTTCAAAACCTGAATTGAACCTAGTGTTCTGTTTTCCTAAGGGCTCACAGAACATTGGTTTAATTTATATCAAGATTTTTATGTTCTGGTTTAATCTTAACATAATGTGGGTTTTTCTAGATTTGGTTTAAACCTTTATCTATTTTCCCAAAATAAATAAACAATATAGTTATCCCATTTTACAATGTTGTGTAGAATCATCTTTTCCACATCACTTCTATGTTAGTGGATATCTTTTGAGGACTATGACCCAATTATATTTTTATTAAAAGAATCTTAGCTATCATAATTCTGTAATTTGAATTTTAGAACTCTACTAATTTTTAGAAATAATGTAGAAATTAAATTATAGCTTATTGGCTGGTTATGTATTAAGAGGCCACTGATTGGTATTTCATTAACTAAGTCAACATAGTTCTACACCTCTAATCCACTCCTTCTCAGATGATAAACACCTTCCCAAGCCTCCTATATTTATGAGACAAGGACTTTACCCAAACCGTCTCTTAAAGGAATATTCTGCTGAAAAATAAATGTTACACAGATCTGTGAAATTCACATTTTGAATGCATGGTAATGTAAAAAGTGATAAACCTAGCCAGGACTATTAGATTATCTATTATTATTGTCATGAGAATGTCTTCAGCTTTCCACTCAACATTTTTGTAATTTACGCAGACCCACAGCATCACTTGAATGCACTTTTTGCAGTCTATCCTATCAAATGCAGTTGCATGTCATTTCATGTAATTTCATGTCACAGTCAAACAAAGTGAATAATGGACTTAGGCATTATTTTTATCACAAATTCACAGAAAAATGTTCTGGGACTCCATTCACCTATGGTGAAGCCACAGGAAATTACTTTAACAGAACCAAGTTGGCTAATTGATACTCCCAAATTTAGCCACAATATCCATGACAACTATGAGTTTGGAGACAGCTCTTAACTGATAATGGCATCAATCATCTTTATTTTTCTTATCTGTGGCCACTCATGCCCTAAAGATTCACCTTGTCATGATGAAGTTCCTGATATTCTCTGTGAGACCTATTTGTAGCATTATTTTTACTAAGTGTTCTCTCAAGCTTAAATAGTTCACTTTATACTGACAGCCTAGTGAGTAACTCCAGATCCTGAACTCTTTTCTCTAAAGAAAAGAGGAAAAAAAATCACTCTGTCATGTACATTTCTCCAATCTCTGAAACATCTGCAAATGTTTCTGCAAAAAATACTAAACCTTCTACTTGATCTCATGTATATAAATGTATATAAAGAAATGGTACAAGTCCAGAGGATCATATACACAGAATTTAATTTTTTGTTCTGCAGACTCATCTTGAAGTTAAATAAAAGAGCTCTTTAGAAAACAGAAACATTACAGAGATAGCAATGGAGAGTCTATTTACCTGTTCTCATTTTTTTCTAATCATGAAGAGACAATTTATTCCCCAAAATAGTTAAGGGATAACAAAATTGGTGTCTGCTTTAATGATGAGGGTCACAGCTGTACCATTATGAAGACATCTCTTAAGACTAAATCACTATTTAGTGTAGATCTGTTTCCTTACTCCTAAAGAATTCTGGCTTTAGCATTGCAGGAATTCATCCAGAAGAAAAGAGGGCTGCACTCATGTGTTATTTGTCCATGATAAAATCACCTTCAACAATTTAAATTTCATGATTTTGTATGATGGATGTGTGCACGTTTTGTGAGTGGGTCCTGAAAACCAGCATCCAATTTTGAAGCATTAACTACCTTTCAATGGACTTTTGTGTTACTAAACACACGTTTGTATACTCTAAAGCAATCTCAGTAAAGGATAACATATGTAGGAGAAAGTGATAACTGACTAAATGGCAAATATCAAAGCATAAATCATTCAGTATTATATATTTTTAAAAGTGAATTTTATATAACGTGGTGTAGATATTCAATGAAATACGCATTAGGGAAGTAGAGTAATTTTCTTACCATCAAAGTATCAGCTGGCACTAACACCCCTGTTTTCTAAATAGAATATTACTAATTATATATCACTGAATTTCTTCAAGGTGGTTTTCTTTGTTCTATTTAAAACACTATTAAATCAAGGATTACCAACTTAATTTGCAGTCAAACATGTCATAAATTAGTTTAAATAATGAGAGAAAGTCACCATAATGAAGCTGAGATGGAGTCTTCTTCTACTCTTTCATAATACTTAAAAAATAATAAAGATCATGTAAGCTCACATAATTATACCAGCAAGCCACATTTAGGTCAACTACTAACCTTCTAACTTCCTTCCTCATACTAATTAGAGGCCTAATGTTTATCCCTGTCACACCCATTTGTAACTTATGATTTAAATTTATTTGATATTTCTTCTTCCACACCTAGCATATCCCCATTTAAAAATGTTTTCATTCATTCATTCATATCTATGAGAAAATATTCATATTACATTTTTATTTTTGTAAAAATGTTTAGGAAGATGGTAAAAATCATTTTCATATATATCCATTTGCAACTAATTTAAAACTGATCATTTTGATATCATCTTATACCAGTGAGAATGACACACATAAGAAAAATTGGAACAATCTATGTTGTCAGGGATGCGGTGAAAAAGAGACTTATATCATGACTGGTAAGAATATTGTCTGGTTAAACCCTTATGAAAATAGTATGAAGGGCTCTCAGTAAAATTAGAATTGATATGCCATGTAACCCAGTAATACTGTTCTTGGGTATCTACCCCGGGACAGAAAAACATTTATTCAAAAGTACATATACACATGCACACAATATTCATTACAGCACTATGTAGAATAGCCAATATGGATCAACCTAGATGTTCAATTGTAAATAAGTGAATTTTGGATATGTGGTGAATATTTACACAACAGAAACCATGCATCTGTAAGGAACAATAACATAAAATTCACTGCAACCTAAATGGAATTGTAAGCTTTCATGTTAAATGAAGCAAGCGAGAATAAGGACAAATATAGAACTATTTTACTGTTATGTGATGTTTAGAATAACTGAAAGAAGGCAATGTATTAAAAGAAGTATGCCATCCTTGGCCCCAAAGTATAAGAACGAGAAGGGCAGAGAAGAAAATAAATCAGAGTGGAGGTACATAAAGGAAGAAATGTGGGGCAGGATTTAAGGGGATCAAGTATATTGAAGGTATAAAGGAATGAGTTAGCTAAATAACCAAACCAGAGCCATCAACACTGAAAACTAGAGACACTATTTTTAAGGACCAGACTTTAAAAGGTGCCTGTCAAGATACAGACTGTTTTGGGGAGATGTGGACTAGACGAAACCTGGAAACACTGAATATGTATTTTCTTTTACCACACTGGCATACCACCTTTGAAAAAAATCATAGCTATAAAGAACTTTGTAAATTATGGTGCATGAAAATAAGTGAATTTCATTTTTAACCCAGACACACACCAAACAAAAACCAAATATCTTCAGTTTATTTATTCTTTACAACTCTCAACTATTAACTATTTTATGCACTAAGGGAAATTGCAGTTATCTGCAAATATATATTTGTCCAGAAAATACAAATATCATTACCAAAAAATAGAGTTTGTTAGTGTTATTTCAACTGCTCAAATGGAACTTCAATGGTCATTCATTATAGTAAAAGCAAGTGTATAGTTAGCTTTCAAATATTACTTACAAAGATGAGGATGGGGATTGTTTTAATATATTTCCTAATCTGTGCACTTCACACACTTTAAAATAGGCATTGTAACTATTGCATATTTAATACAGTGAGGGGCTGTATTCCAAGTATATGATTATTTAATTTCACAAATGATGTAAGATTCAGATGTTTTTCCATCGGAAAGTTAAGCTTCTTAGAAATAGTTAAGTATAATGAAATGGTTCAGATGGCAGGATGAATTTTCAAGAAATAAGTGAATCTACCATAAATATTCATAATCGTGTTAGCTTCACTTTTTAAACAATTTCAAAGATGTTAGCTTGCTACACTGTAACTGCTGGTCAAATCAAAGGCATAAAGGTTAGGTTATGCTTCCTTCATTAATGATTTGGCTCAATGCACACAGCAGTATAATGTATTTTATGAGCAAGAGAAATGATATTGGTTTGAGAGGTCTCATGTAACAGTCATATCCTGTCCAAATATAATTTTGAAAACAATCAGAGCCATTACGGCTCATACAGAAAGAAAGATAAAGACAGATAGCTGTATATGGGTTTTTAATAAGTAATTCACCCTGGGTCTTGAAACATTAGATTTCCAAGTAATGTTATTAATGTATAAGCATGTTGGTTAAATTGTGTATTATTCCATTGGTTGGCTTCAGAAATGTTTCCATTGCAAATATTATATAAATACACTGAATCCAAGTTATGCAAGTCAAGAAACTTAATTCATCTTTCAAAAAATTTACTTGATTATTTTCACATTCCAAGGAACATTTTCTGGCTACAGACTACCAACTACTTATATTCAATATTTTCCACTGTTGATATTATGCCACATTTGCTGAATTTTGTAAATTAATTCTTTTTTTTTTTTTTGTTTTTGGGCCACACCCGGTAACGCGCAGGGGTTACTCCTGGCTATGCGCTCAGAAGTCGCTCCTGGCTTGGGGGACCATATGGGACGCCAGGGGATCGAACCGCGGTCCCTCCTAGGCTAGCGCAGGCAAGGCAGGCACCTTACCTCTAGCGCCACCGCCCGGCCCCATAATTCTTAATTTATTGATCACCTATGTCTTTGTGATTTAGTATTGTGAACTTGAATTTTTCATAATGAAAAGATTACTGATTTTTATTGAAACTGTTTTTCTTTTGTAAAGAGGAATATGTGTATTCACAAATGAGTATCTAACGTGAAGATAAAAATTTAAATCTTCTGCATGCTGGGAACAGAGGTGGAGGGAATGGTGGTGGAATGCCCCTGATTCAATGTCACTATGTACCTAAAATATTACTGTGAAATATTTGTAATCCACTTTGGTCAAAATAAAAATTATTTAATTTAAAAAATTTTAAACCTCCAGAAGGCTTGACCATCAATCATATTCTTGGAGCAGACTTCTGGGACATTCTTTCCATCTGGTTTGCTCTCTTCTCATCCTATTCTCTAAGATACACTGAGTCTCTGGTTTCCCTAATCAATCTTGGAAACCCAGATTACATGACAGATACTCTGAGAATCACCATCAAACAGAAAAATTCATAAAGCAATTATCACCACCATATAGGATAGGTTTATCTTCTTCATAAAATTGTAAACAACACTGAGATTTTTCTATGTCATATTCATCTATGACAGAGTTCTAATTAATCTTTAAGTCAGTCTTCACATACTGTGGCTGCCATACAGTAATAATAAGATGTGAGGCCAGAGAGATAGCACAGCGGTAAGGCGTTTGCCTTGCATGCAGAAGGATGATGGTTCAAATCCCGGCATTCCATATGGTCCCCCAAGCCTGCCAGGAGCGATTTCTGAGCATAGAGCCAGGAGTAACTCTGAGCACTGCCGGGTGTTACCCAAAAAACAAACAAAATAAATAAATAAATAACAAGATGCCATTTATTTTTACTGATTAGGTGCCAGGTACTACTTTAAGATCTGTATTTCATTGAATAGTTACAATCAAATTTTCAGGTAGGTACTTAATATCATTTTCTCCTCTATAGTTGAAGGTTCTATAAAAAATACATTAGCTATGGTTCTACAGTTAGGAAATAAGAGTCTAATTTAAAAGTTTAAATGTAGCACCTTGGAAATGAGCCAATAAATATGCATTCATTAATTCTCAAAACTTTTTAGTATATAGTAATAAGTATGATTTTAATGCTTTGAATATATCTGAGACATTAGTAATTTATAAAAGTTAAAATAATCCACTCAGCTGTAAGATGGCTTGATTTAAATCTACTTTCATTTCTCACAAAACTATGCTGTGCTTAATGTTTATAAGATTCCATATTGCAGATGTGCAAAAGGAAAAATCCTAAAGTTAAGAAATCTTGTAATATTAAAGATCGAAGCTCTCTCTCACTTTACAACATCTACAAAGTAGGATTATTAATCTATAGCTAAACTTTTCTCTTATTAAATAAATTCTAAATTATTGAAGGAGGGGCCAGAGCAATAGTACAGTGGTAGGGCATTTGCCTTTCATGTGAGTGATCCAGGACAGACCTATTTTCAGTCACTGGAGTCCCATTTGGTCCCCAAGCCAGGAGCAATTTTTGAATGCATAGTCATGAGTAAACCCAGAACATAACTGGGTGTATCTCCCCAACAAAATTTTTGAAGGAGCAAGTTCCCTCTTTGGGTAGCAGGAAATTCTGGAAGATTCCTCCTCCAATGAGCAGAAATCTCACTTATCTTTTCTTCCCTTTAATTTTAATTCTCCTTTATTAGGAAATGACCGAGTTTCTTATATTAAAAAGAGAAAACTTTAAATTCTCACTTCAATTTTTTTCTAAATTACACATCATGATCAAATTGGGCCAAAGTGTACTTAATTAATTTTTAAATTCATGAGCCTTTATGTATTTGATCCCTGTCCCGTGATCATTTATTTACATTTTCCAAATTGAGCACCTAATATTGTTCAGTTCCAGATAGTGAAAGTGATAGCCACAACAATTTATGTATTTGCTATTTACTAATCTTTAAAATACTTCTCATTGCTTTTGTTTTTATTTCCAGAATCTTTCCTATTTGAGTATTTCCTGTCTCTGGCTAATTAGTCACTAATAAAATGGCTCATTATTAGTTTTTTGTATTATCTGAGTCTCTCACTATATATTTTATTATCTTTATTAAAGCACCATAATTACAAACATGTTTTTAGTTCAGTTTTAGTTATGAAAGAGAACACCCTCCTTCTCCAGTGCAACATTTCCACCAACAATGACCCAAATCTCCCTCCTCCCCAAACCCTGTCTCACTTTGAGACAGTCTACTTCTCTCACTTATTAATAATCGACATGATAGTTGTTAGTGTAGTTATTTCTCTAACTGTACTCACCACTCTGAGAGGTAACTTCATATCCTGCCCTATCCTTCTACTCACTCATCTTTTTTGACTCTGTATTATTACAATGTCTTATTTTTCTTAAAACACATAGATGAGTGAGACTATCCTGTGTGTATCTCTCTTGCTCTGATTTATTTCACTCAACAAAATAGTTTCCATGTCCATACATATATAGGAAAATCTCATGACTTCATCTCTCCTGATTGCTGCCTAATATCCCATTGTGTACATGTACCACATGTTCTTTAGCCACTTTTCTGTTGTCGGGAATCTGATATGTTTCCAGATTCTGGCTATTGTTAATAGCACTTCAATGAATATAGATGAGCATAAGGCCATTTTTGAGTTGTGTTTTTGTGTTCCTAAGGTATATCCCTAGGAATTGTATAGCTGAATTATTTGGGAACTCAATTTTCAGGATTTTTTTTGAGGAATCTTCATTTTGTTTTCCATTAAGTTTGGATTAGATGGCATTCCACCAGCAGTGAATGAGAGTTCCTTTTTCCTCACATCCCTAACAGCTTTGATTGATCTTGTTCTTTGTGATGTGTGCCAGTTTCTATGACATCAGATGGTACAACATTATTGTTTTGATTTGCATTTTCCTGATGATTAGTGATGTGTAACATTTTTTTCATGTGCCTTTTGGCCATTTGTATTTCTTCTTTGAGGGATTGTCTGTTCACTTCTCAGTTTTTATAAGGTTAGATGTTTTTATCTTGTTAAGTTCTGTCAGCTCTTTGTATATCTTATATATTAGCTTCTTGGCTAATAGGTATTGGGTGAAGAGTTTCTCCCATTCTGAGTTGATTCTTTGTATCCTAATCACTATATCTTTAAGTTCAGATGTTTCTTAGGTTTATATATTCCTATCTGCTTATCTCCACTTTCACTTGTTTGGAAAGTCTGTTTTCTACTTGAAGATGCCTTTAGTCTCAATGTTGTGGAGTATTGTGTCTACATGTTCTTCTATATACCTTATGGTTCCAGGTCTGATATCAAAGTCTTTAGTCCATTTGGATTTTACCTTTGTGCATGGTATTAAATGGAGGTCTGAGCTAAAATCACCCTGATATCAAAAACAGAGATAATACAAAAAAGAAAACTACAGACCAATATCTCTGATGAACACAGAAGAAAATATACTCAACAAAATTCTGGCAATTATGATCCAACGCTTCATCAAGAAGGTCATACACCATGACCAAGTAGGTTTTTATCCAATAATTCAAGGAAGTTTAAAATATGTATATCAATTAATATAATACATGATATCAACAAAAGGAAAAATAAAAACCCATATGATCCTATCAACAGATGCAGAGAAAGCCTTTGATAAAGTACAATACCCATTCATGATAAAATCTCTCAGCAAGATAGAAATGAAAGGAAAGTTTCTCAATCTATTCAAAACCCATCTACCACAAGACAATGACAAATATTAGTCTAAATGGGGATAAACTAAAATTCTTTCCTCTTAAATCTGGTACAAGCCAAGACTGCCCCCTCCCACCACTCTTATTCAACATAGCACTACAAGTACTTGACAGTGCAATTAGGCAAGAAAAATATCAAGGGCATCCAGACAGGCAAGGTAGATGCCAAATTTTCACTGTTTGCAGATGACATGATACTATAATTAGAAAACCCTAAAGAATCTACTAAAAAGCTTCTAGAAACAATAGATTTTTATAGCAAAGTGGCAGGCTACAAAATCAATGGCCTTCTTGTACATCAATAATGATAAAGAAGTAATGGACCCTAAAAAAATCAATCCCATTCACATTAGTATCTCACAAATTCAAATACCTTGGAGTCATCTTAACTAAAGAAGTAAAATATACAAGGAAAACTACAAAATACTGCTGAAAGTAATAAAAAGAGGATACAAGGAAATGGAGACAATCCCTGTTCAGGGATTGGGGTATTAACATCATTAAAATGTCAATACTCCCAAAGCTTTGTAAATATTTAGTGCAATTCCCCTAACAATATCCATGACATTTTTTATCTTTAATTTTATATATTTTAGTTTGTTGCAGAGATTCAAAGGGTAATCAGAGACTACTTTGAGAAACTCTATGCCACTAAACATGAGAACCTGGAAGAAATGGATACATTGTTGGACTCGTATAACCTTCCACGGTTGAATGAGGATGTGGCATATCTGAACACCCCCATCACTATTGGAAATTAAGACTGCAATCAAATGTTTGCCCAAAAGGAAAAGCCCAGGCCCAGATGGATTTGCTAATAAATTCTTTCAAACCTTTCAAGAGGATCTACTACCAATCCTAGCCAGAATTACAAATATTTCACAGTAATATTCAAGGTTCATAGTGACAATAAATCAAGGGCATTCTCACCACCAGTGATGTCCTCTCTCCACCCCTTCCAAGCATGCATCCCATAATCTCCCTCCTTTACCCCCTAGAATACTAGTATAACTGGTCCCTACTTGTAGAGTGGATACTTAGGTGCTATCGGGATGATGATAAAATCAGATGTAACATATGCAATAAATGCACTTAAATAATATCCCCAATACCAAATAATTATTTTTGTAATTTTTATTGATACCAATGCCAAATAATTATTTTAATTGGAAAATAAGTATAAATTAATAATTGTGTGCAATATTATTTAAAATGTTTATAATTTATGTTATATTAGTACTAGGAATATATATATTTAAGTGTTGAAATAATTGAATTATATGCCAACATACAAAGCTACTTTAAGTCAGTAATATTTTTACATAAACCAACAGTTTGAAGTATCTCTAGGTTCTTTTATGAACTGATTGCAAACTCATTAAGTTGAAATTGTTTCTTAATACTTATAACCATGTGATTTCCCTATATTTTATACTATCATCTACTAGGTGACTTTAATTTTACTATGGTTATTTCTGGTAGTTCTTGAAGTACAGGTTACTCCCAGTAGTACTCAGGCTTGGTGGTACTTAGAAGGTACCAGGGTCATATGTAGAAATAAGTTAGAGACATTCAGGAATAGAACTCAGGATTTAATATATATTACAGAAATATATCCCAAGCCCCCAATTTTTTCTCTTTATCAAAAACCACATTATTTCTACCCTCTTCTTTAGATAGTTTCTCTTTAATCAGGAGATTTTCTCTGTAGTTTTCCCCAAAATTAATTTTCAACTTACCTTATGCATTCATTATTAAATCATTCTTTTGAAGTTCTGAAGCTTTTTATTTTATTTTTTGTTTTTGGACCACACATGGTGGCACTCAGGAATTAATCCTGGCTCTGCACTCAGGAATCACTCCTGGCAGGTTTTGGGGGCCCTATGGATGCCTGGAATCAAACCTGCCTATGCCCTACCCACTGTGCCATCCCTTCAGCCCCTGGGTTTCTCAATTTTGAGAATACTTCACTAAATAAAATTTTTCAGTGAAAAGAATCTTCTAAAAAATCATTGGTTGTGAATGAGGCCATAAAAGTAATAGCATGCCAGTGGGGCCCTACCGTGAGAAATTGTGAGTGCTGCCTGTGTGCATCTGTCTCCTGTCCTGTCGCTTGAACCTCTTGGGAGTGGGCCGAAAAGAGGCTCCAGCAGAGCACGGCCGCTCCGCTTCGCTATGCGGCCATGCGCTCTTTCTGAGGAAAGAACACCATTGAAACAAGAAGAAAAAATCACACTAAGAACTGTGCTGGAGGCTGAACTCTGCTGGAACTCAGATGCCAGCAACCCTATCTGCCTGTTTTCTGTGCTGTGCTCCATTTTCGGCCTGATTTCATCCTGTGTGTGGCTCATCTGTAGACCCCTGGAGCCTTCCCTGGAGCTGAGCTTACACGCGCAGAAAGGGGAAGCCTCTTAACTCTGCTGGAACTCAGATGCCAGCACCCCTATCTGCCTGTCTTCTGTGTTGTGCTCCATTATTGGCCTGATTGCATCCTGTGTGTGGCTCATCTGTGGTCTGCTTGCTTTCCCTGGAGCCTTCCCTGGAGCTGAGCATACATGCCAGAAAAGGGAAAACCACTGAACTCTGCTGGAACTCAGATGCCAGCACACCTATCTCCTTGTCTTCTGTGCTGTGCTCAATTTTCGGCCTGATTTCATCCTGTGTGTTGCTCATCTGAGGACAGCTCATCTTCCCCTGGAGCCTTCTCTGGAGGTGAGTTTACAGGCCCAGATAGGGTGGAGCCAGAGAAGCATGGCAGCTCTGCTTCACTTCCTTGCCGTGCACATCATTTAGCCAATGAATACAACCACAACATGTATAAAAACCCACAATACAAGTGTGAAAAAGGGGAAACAACGCAGGCAAGCACCAGGCATAGAGAATGACGATGGCAACTCTGATGACTTGAACATGACCAACCAGTCAGTCTCTCAGATAAGGAGTTTAGAGCACAATATGGAAGATGTTCAAAGAACTCAAAGAAAGTATAGAAGAGAATACTAATAATAATCAAGAGAATATGAAGATAGAAATCAGAAAACTTCAAACTAAAATTTCAGGTCAAATAACAAGTCTGAAAAACTCAGTAGATGAAGTGAAGAAAAACATGGTTGAGCTTTCCCACGGGTTAACAGCAGCTGAGGATAGAATTAGTACACTGGAAGATGAGATGACTAAAAATTCCATACAGCAGAAGAAATTAGAAAAAAACTTAAAACAAAGGATCTAACAATGGAAAAATTACTCAAAGAATGGGAACAGAAGGAAATAGAAGTCTATGATAAGCTCAACAGAAACAACTTAAGAATCATTGGAGTCCCAGAGACCAAGGAAGAAAATCTCCAGGAAAATCAATGGTCAAGAACATCATTAAAGAGAAACTACCATAACTAATGAATACACATGATCAAATCCTGCATGCACGAAGAGTACCAACCAAAAGAGACACCAGAAAAAACACCCCACGACACATCCTAGTCACAATGACGAATCCCACAGATAGAGGTAGAATTCTGAAAGCAGCAAGATCAAGAAGAGAAATTACATTTAAGGGAACATTCTTGAGATTTACTGCAGACCTGTCACCAGAAACACTCAAGGCCATAATGCAGTGGTGGGACATAGTGACAAAACTCAATAAAATAAATGCTTCGCCTAGAATACTGCACCCAGCAAAACTCACTTTTGAAGGAACAATACATGGTTTCACAGACAAACAACAGCTCAGAAACTTTACAGACTCAAAACAATTCTTAAAAGAAAAACTGAATGACCTACTTTAAGACAAGACTGACCAACAGACATACCAAACTCCGATATAAAGATGGCACAAACTCTCAAGACAATTGTTTCTCTCAATGTCAATGGACTAAATGGACCAGTTAAGAGACACAGAGTGGCTAAAGGTATCAAAAAACTAAATCCAACCTTCTGTCGCTTTCAAGAAACACACCTGAATAATCAAAACAAAAATAGATTCAAAATAAAAGGCTGGAGGAAAATCATCCAAGCAAACAACAGCCATAAAAAAGCTGGAGTGGCCATACTAATCAAATGATGCAAACTGTATAACTTAAGAAAGTTGTAAGGGACAAAGATGAACAATTTTTATTAATCAACGGATACATACAGCAGGAAGAAATCACTCTCCTAAACATATATGCACCGAATGAGGGACCAGCAAAATATTTAACACAATTGTTGACAAATATGAAAAATAAAATCAATAACAACACAATAATTGTGGGAGACCTCAACATGGCATTGTCAACACTTGACAGGTCAACCAGACTGAAACCCAACAAGAATATACTAGACCTGAAAAGAGAAATGGAAGAAAGAGGCCTAGTAGATATATACAGAACACTCCACCCCCAGAAGCCTGGATAAACATTCTTCTCTAATGTAACTGGACATTCTCCAGAATAGACTACATGCTAGCTCATAAAACATACCTCCATAATATAAAGAGGATAGAAATTTTTCAGGCTACCCTCGCTGACCACAACGCCCTGAAATTATATGTGAACTACAGAGGGACACAAAAGAAAAATTTTAATACCTGGAAGTTAAACAGCCTAATACTGAATAACCAGTGGGTCCGAGATGAAATCAAAGAGAAAATCAAAACCTTCTAGAAACAAATGACAATGGAGACACAAACTATCAGAACTTATGGGACACAGCAAAAGTGGTACAGAGAGGAAAATTTATAGCTTTGCAAGCACACATCAGGAAAGAAGAAGGGGCATAGCTGAATAGGTTAATGATGCAGCTCATAGAAGTAGAAAGTACTCAACAAAGGGACCCAAAAATAGGGAGACAGAAGGAAATAACAAAGCTGAGAGCAGAAATCAATGAAGTGGAAACCCGAAATACAATCGAAAAGAATCACGAAAGCAGAAGTTGTTTCTTTAAAAAAATAAACAAGATTGATAGACCACTGGCAAAACTAACAAAGAAAGAGAGAGAGAAACTTGATAAATCGTATTAGGAATGAAAAAGGAGAGATCACTACTGATATGATAGAGATCCAAAGGGTAATCAGAAACTACTTTGAGAAACTCTATGCCACTAAAAATGAAAACCTGGAAGAAATGGATAAATTGTTGGACTCTTATAATCTTCCACGGTTGAATGAAGAGGATGTAGCATATCTAAACACACTCATCACTATTGAGGAAATTAAGACAGTAATCAAATGTCTGCCCAAAAACAAAAGTCCAGGCCCATATGGATTTACTAATGAATTCTTTCAAACCTTTCAAGATTAACTTCTACCCTGGCAAGACTCTTTCATGAAATAAAAAAAAAAAAAACAGGAACACTTCCTAATAGCTTTTATGAAGCCAACATCACCTTGATACCTAAACCAGACAGAGATGCTACCAAAAAAGAAAATTACAGACCAATATCGCTGATGAATACAGATGCAAATATCCTCAACAAAATCCTGGCAAATAGGATTCAATGCCTCATTAAGAAGATCATCCACTATGATCAAGTAGGTTTCATCCCAAGAATGCAAGGATGGTTTAGCATCCATAAATCTATCAACATAATACACAACATCAACAACAAGAAAAATAGAAATCACATGATCATATCAATAGACGCAGAGAAAGCATTTGATAAGGTCCAACTCCCATTCTTGATCAAAACTCTCAGCAAGATGGGAATGGAAGGAACCTTTCTCAATATAGTTAAGGCCATCTACCACAAGCCAGAGGAAAATATTGTCCTCAATGGAGAAAAACTGAAAACCTTTCCTCTAAATTCTGGCACAAGACAAGGCTGTCCTCTCTCACCACTCTTATTCAACATAGCACTGGAAGTACTTGCTATAGTGATTAGGCAAGAAAAAGATATCAAGGTAATCCAGATAGGAAAGGAAGAAGTCAGGCTCTCGCTGTTTGAAAATGACATGATACTCTACCTAGAAAACCCTAAAGTCTCTATGAAAAATCTTCTAGAAACAATAGACTCATATAGCAAGGTGGCAGGCTACAAAATTAACACACAAAAATCAATTGCATTTCTATACACCAATAGTAGTAAGGAAGAAATGGACATTAAGAAAACAACCCCATTCACAATAGTGCCACACAAACTCAAATATCTTGGAATTAAATTGACTAAAAATGTGAAGGACCTATATAAAGAAAACTATAAAACTCTGCTCCAAGAAATAAGAGAGGACACGCGGAAATGGAAGCACATACCCTGCTCATGGATTGGCAGGATTAACATCATTAAAATGGCCATACTCCCCAAAGCATTATACAGATTTAATGTGATCCCTCTAAAGATACCTGTGACATTCTTCAAAGAAGTGGATTAGGCACTATTGAAATTCCTTTGGAACAATAAAAACCCTAGAATAGCTAAAGCAATTATTGGGAAAAAGAATATGGGAGGAATTACTTTCCCCAACTTTAAACTATTTTACAAAGCAAAAGTTATCAAAACAGCATGGTATTGGAATAAAGACAGGCCCTCAGATCAGTGGAATAGGCTTGAATTCTCAGAGAATGTTCCCCAGATATACAATCACCTAATTTTTGATAAAGGAGCAAGAAATCCTAAATGGAGCAAAGAAAGCCTCTTCAACATGTAGTGTTGGCACAATTTGCTTACCAGTTGCAAAAAATTGAACTTAGATCCCCAGCTAACATCATGTACGAAAGTAAAATCCAAATGAATGAAAGACCTCGATATCAGACCCGAAACCATAAGATATATAGAACAACATGTAGGTAAAACACTCCAGGACATTGAGACTAAAGGCAACTTCAAAGAGGAAACTGCACTCTCCAAGCAAGTGAAAGCAGAGATTAACAGATAGGAATATATTAAACTGAGAAGCTTCTGCACCTCAAAAGAAATTGTGCCCAGAATATGAGCCCCACACTAGTGAGAGAAACTATTCACCCAATACCCATCAGACAAGGGGCTAATCTCCAAAATATACAAGGCACTGACAGAAATTTACAAGAAAAAACATCTAATCCCATCAAAACATGGGGAGAAGAAATGAACAGACACTTTGACAAAGAAGAAATACAAATGGCCAAAAGACAAATGAATAAAAGCTCCACATCACTAATCATCATTTAGATGCAAATCAAAACAACTATGAGGTACCACCTCACACCCCAGAGATTGGCACACATCACAAAGAATGAGAACAAGCAGTGTTGGCAGGGATATGGAGAGAAAAGAACTCTTATCCACTGCTGGTGGGAATGCCGTCTAGTTCAACTGTTATGGAAAGCGATATGGAGATTTCTCCAAAAACTGGAAATCAAACTCTCATACGACCCTGCTATACCACTCCTAGGAATATACCCTAGGAAAACAAAAATACAATACAAAAATCCCTTCCTTACACTTATATTCATTGCAGCACTATTTACCATAGCAAGACTCTGGAAACAGCCAAGATACCCTTCAACAGATGAATGGCTAAAGAAACTGGTACATATAGACAATGGAATATTATGCAGCTGTCAGGAGAGATGAAGTCATGAAATTTTCCTATACATTGATGTACATGGAATCTATTATGCTGAGTGAAATAAGTCAGAGAGAGAGAGAAAGATGCAGAATGGTCTCACTCATCTGTGGGTTTTAAGAAAAATGAAAGATATTCTTGTAATAACAACTTATAGACACAAAAGGAAAAGAGCTGGAAGTAACAGCTGACCTCATGAAGTTCACTACCAACAGAGATGAGTTAATTAGAGAAATAACTACGTTTTGAACTATTCTAATAATGAGAATGTACAAGGGAAATAGAAAGTCTGTCTGGAGTACAGGCGGGGGTTGGGTGGGGAGGAGGGAGATTTGGGACATTGGTGATGGGAATGTTGCACTGGTGATGGGTGTTGTTCTTTACATGACTGAGACCCAAACACAATCATGTATGTAATAAAGTTGTTTAAATAAAAAAAAGAGAGAGAATGTATGAGGGAAATAGAAAGCCTGTCTAGAGTACAGGTGGGGGTTGGGTGGGGAGGAAGGAGATTTGGGACATTGGTGATGGAATGTTGCACTGGTGATGGGTGGTGTTCTTTACATGACTGAAACCAAAACACAATCATGTATGTAATAAAGTTTTTTAAATAAAAAAGTAATAACATTTTAAAAGATCAGAAAGACAAATAGGACCCAACAGACATCTTTTCCTAAGCTTCTACTACCAAACACAAGCACAAAACCACACACATCAAACACATCTATATTATATTAAAATTTCATAGAATGTGATCCAGAGAGATACCATGGAGGTAGGGCATTTGCCTTGCATACAGAATGACGGTGCTTCAAATCCTGCATTCCATATGGTCGTCTGAGTTTGCAGGAGCAACTTCTGAGAGTAGAGCCAGGAGTAATCTCTGAGCACTGCTGGGTGTGACCCCCCAAAAAAAAACAAAAACATTTTTTTCATACAATAAATCCTCCTAAGATTACAACAAACTTAATGAAAGATCTCTGATTCTCTTAGGCCCTCCTCCAATTCAGAGATAAACAAGCAGAATAGCATATACTTGGTTTTGGTATTTTACACTCAATGCTTAGCCATTCATTTCATAAAATGTCATTATTTTCACTTCAATACAGTTAGTTATGTATATGTTATACAGATTTTCTTTTATTTTTTATCTTTCAATTTTGAAGTATTTCCTATAAAGGATATTTGTGTTTTTTTATTTGGATTTATTTTGTTTTAATTTTTAACTTTGAATCTAATTTTTAAATCCTTCCTTGGATTTAAAAACTTCTCAGTTATTATTTATTCAAAAAGACTGCTGCTCCTTTAACTGCCTTTTCTGAAAACCTTAGAGGTAAACACTGTTCTTGATTTTGTTCCATATAGCTTTATTATCTTACTTTACATTTTCCTGCTGTTTTTGGATTATTTCAAAATTATTATTTTGGATTATTATTATTAATTTATCTTCAAGACTATGGATCTTCTTTTTGGTTTCCTCTATTCGTTTTTTGTGTAAATTGGAGTTCATTTACTTATTCTCTTAACACCATGGTTTCTGTGTGCACTTTTCTCAAACTTTTTAATGCCATTTTATATGCTATTTTCAAATGCTCTTCTATTAACATCACAATGATCATTAATATTGTTACTTCATGTAGCTTATGTAGGTTTGTTGACTACAGGTAGCTTCTTCAACTCTTCTTCAGGCAGCTTGCATAGGTGTGATGTATTAATACTTTTTTCTATGATCAAAACTTGATCCTTGTCATTGTGTCGGTGCTCCAGGCAACCTAAGAAATGTTGAGTAAGATTTCGGTGGTTGTCAGCCAGCCTGGGTTTCGGCAGACCTCCGTTGTGCCAAAGGCCTTCTTAACCTGACCTAGGGCAGGGGTACGGGACTGGGTCACCCCAGCACCCCTCTACCTCTTTCCTCAGGACCTCCAGGGCTTCCCCTGGGCCACATGCCTGGGTAAGCCAGCAAGGTGGGTTCCTGGGAGGAACTAATGGGGTACCCTAGATTTTCCCCAGTCCCAAGCCAGCTCTAGAGGGAGGCTTAGGGTGTGGGCTTGGAAGGATCTCCTTCCTTCCTGGAAGCCGGGAGTCTTGGCCAGCTTGGGTTTCGGCAGACCTCCATTGTGCCAAAGGCCTTTTTTACACTTGGAGGAGCTTAACTGTGGGAGGCAGATAGTTGCTCGGCTGTACTCAGGCAGTAACTGGTAATTTCATAGAGTCTACATGTTCCAAACCGCGTGGGGCACTCCATATCCTTAAGTTTGTTTTTATGTATGCAGAATGTCCATTTTGTATTCTGCTCTTTATCACACCCCTACAAAACTCATTTTTACTCTTTAACTCTTTAACCCCAAACTACCATTACTCCACATTTACCCTTTTTATGTTCAGCACTGCACCATCCAAAATCACAGACCAATGTGGTGCACTGGATTTAACACCCACCCAAACCACCCACCCAACTATTTCAAAAGCATAAAACAGCAAATATGCCCTTTGAATAATTTTTACCTACTTTCTTTGACAGCTATATCTCTTAATATTCTCTTATATAAAAATACTTTTTAATCTTTTCTTCTCTTTGTGAACTGGTCAATAAGGAATTTGGTGAAAGATTCCCTCAGTTTATTGCTTATGCATGAAGCAAGTCACGGGGATTGTAGGACTTGTTCTTGCAGCCTCTATATGTACCAACAATGCCACATGGCATTATTCCTTGTTTGCATAAGCACATTAAAATGGTGAAATTCTATACATATAACTAAGTTCTTATCTAATAGATATGGGAACACACAAAACTTGTAGTGCAATTGGACCTTACACCCTGAACATTGACATAATGACCTGGCACAGGCCTCAGAAGAATGGACATTATCCATTCACCCCTGAACTAGGGAAGCCACCTATAAAACATCGAACATTGTCTATAACATCACCTGGAAGCAATCCTTTACCAGGGAAGACCCTACCACTGCTGTGACATCGACCTACTCAAAAGAGACTTCCCTTAACACTGAGAAGACTTAACAACAATAATGCCCTGCTTACTGGACAGGGTTCTCTGCATTGCCCTTCAATTGTGAGGTGTAACTAGAGGACGCTCGACATTAGCCTGACTTCAATGTAGGATATGCAGATTCCAGGATTTTTTGCAAACAACAGAGACTGTTTGAAAATTAAAACTGTATTGGCACGACAGACAAAGACTTGGAAACTTCAGGGGTAGGGTCTCCTTGTATTTATGCCAAGGCTTTTCCTTTCCATGTCACCCATATTTTGGTGGACCTATGCAAACAATAATTGCCACTCTAACACTGTTTTTACATTGCTCCTTTGACTCTAAACCTTAAATAAAAAAAAAACCTACTTAAACTTTTGAGGTTAACATAAACTAATATGCATATACATGGAAATGTAAAAAATACTATGACTTCAATGTTTCAGGAGTTACACAAATATCATTGCTTTAAATTGCTTTGTGTACCAGTAAGAAATGTTATCATGTATATCTGGAGACTTGAGGGACAAAGTAATTGTACATGGGTTCTGTTTTATTTCTTCTTAATGTTCCTTGACTTATGTTCAAAATTAAGGGGATTTCTTCTGAGAACTCTGTTTATTGGTGATTGTCCTTCCACGGTAACTTTACCTTGTCCTCTTTCTATGCATCATTGTTCTTATAATTAAAATAAATAAATAATACAAAAAAGATTTCGGTAGTTATAAATCTTTTCAATCACTACAGATTCAAAATAGTGAATACCTGAGTTTAGTTTGGCACCAAGTTAGAGAGGTCCTTAGAGGCATTCAGAGATTTTAAGTCACAAGTGTCCAGCATTCATGCAGACCCAAAACTCAATTGGGAACACAGACTAAGATAGGTTTAAGATAGACTGGCGGTGTGTAGAGTCTGACAGTAGGTCAGCAAAGGAGTAAATCATGCAGTAAGACCCTTGGCTAGCTGACTTTATTTTGGCAAAAACTACAGAATACTTTCTGTTTTATAGGGGCCTGCAATCAACAGAGTTGCTTTTCTTTCAGGAAAGAGCACTCTGATCTTGCATCCAACTCAGTTATTGACTAGCCTATGAAATTTCTTCAGAAATTTTCTCTCAGAGTAAACTACTTGAAGAGTAAGATTCAATGTGGATTTTACCAATATGCTATTAATCAGATTAGGAAAGTTCAACCGTGTTGTTTGCCAATGACTCTAACCTATTCTTATTCTAAAGCTTGCTTCAAGTTCCAGTGATTATAAACATAATATAAGATTGGGATGATGAGTGTTTTGCACAACATGCTTTTCTATATAATTGCAACTTATTACTTCAAGTTATATTTTTCTTAGTAAGAATATATTTATATTTTCTTTACAAAAGAAGTTCAATTCAAAAGAGTGAGGGCAATATGGGATGCATGCTGGGAATAGGGGTGGAAGAAGGACAAAACTGTTGGTAGGAATGACCCTGATTTATTGTCACCATGTATATTAAGTATTACTGTCACTGTGAAAAATCTGTAGTTGGGCCCGGAGAGACAGCACGGCGGCGTTTGCCTCGCAAGCAGCCGATCCAGGACCAAAGGTGGTTGGTTCGAATCCCGGTGTCCCATATGGTCCCCGGTGCCTGCCAGGAGCTATTTCTGAGCAGACAGCCAGGAGTAACCCCAGAGCATTGCCGGGTGTGGCCCCAAAACCAAAAAGAAAAAAAAAAGAAAAGAAAAAGAAAAATCTGTAGTTCATTTTGGTCACAATAAAAATTATTTTAAAAAATTAGCCTGACAAGAAAATCAAGATTAAGTTCTGAGATCTAGAATGTGGGATATACTTGTTTACTTGTAACTGAGAGGCATAAAGGGAAAAAAAAATCAACAGTGATTAAAATGCAGTAAAATCTGACAAGAAGGAATAGTACAAGTTGCTCAGGGTGCCTGTCTTGCAAATCTATGTATCACAGTTTGATCCCCGGTGCTCCACATATACTGAGTGCAATTCTTACAGCTATGTTGTTTGAGCCTGACATGTCTAAAATAACTGTTGCCACAAGTATTTTCCAGCTGAAACCAGGTGGCTGTAAACAACACACAAAGCAGTATAACCACAGTGAACAATGAAAGTAAAATAAACAAGATGACGAAAGAACCACAGCTGGAAAATAAACTTTCTGGCAAAAGGTGTGTGAGCGCCATACTGACCCTTTGTGAGCATTGCAAAGAACTAGCATGTTCCAACTCAGAGTGAAACCCCTAGAGCACATGTGAATACCAAAACTAAAGTAATACAAAGCATGGTAGCACTTCAACCAACAGTGAGTGAGCACTGCAATCGGTTGTCTGATCATAGGGAGTTCCATCATAGAAATTGAGAAGATTCTTTTCATTTCTTTGCTTAAGGTTATTTTATTTATTTTGGGGTCACACATGATTGTGCTTTAGATTTACTCCTATCTCAGCAGTCAGGAAAATCTCTTAGCAAGCTCTGGGGACCATACAGGATGCCATCAATCCAATCTAGGTAGGTCATATGCAAGGGAAGTATCCTACCATCTGTACTCTAGATTAGTTTTTCATTAAGGAAACTAATGGGCACACAATGTATACATATTAAATGTCCATATTTGAGACTATATTTAACATTTGAAATATTTACTGTGATGTACTAAAAGAGAAAAGAAGACAGATGCTAAAAACTAAAAAAAATCTACAAAGCTAAAACAGTGTATGCATATATAACATTAATGTATTATGTGTTAGTGCTCCTTCAGGTTTTATTTTGCTTTGCATTTTGTAAAAACTTTGCTGAGTTCTCAAAAGTGGATGATATGGTCTAAAAGAAGAGACAATTTCTCTCCCAACATGTAATTTGTACCAGTTTTCTCTTTGAAAACAGAATTTTTATCACAATTCACAGAGAATGTCTAACATGGAAAGCCTGATAAAAAAATTTCATATTTAAGTATGATTATTAAAAACAATCAATATAGGAAATTAAGTTTTGTAAAGTTTTACCCACTATTGGTTTATCCTTATTCTGTCAACTGTGATTTACCTATTATTTCATTGATTTATTCTAACACATATACCATATAGATAGATATCCATATGGGTAAAATATCCATATTATAATATAAATATATCTCTAAAAAGGTATGATCTTTTTCTCTCTTAAGTGGCACTCAAAAGAAGTCTCCTCTGGAAATCCTCACCAAATGTCCCATGAAGAGATACTTTTAATTTCTCCTAAAATTTCTAAATATATTCAGGGATTTTCCCTATATCTATGCCTTCAATGAGCCTTTGACTATTCACTTTTAAGAACTGTTGTTCCTTCATTTATATGATATATTAGCACAGAATCAATTATTCCAACTTATAAAATAAATTTATGATGTTACTAAGGAAATATTAAAATAAAATATCAAAGCAACACTTCGTGTTGATATTTTTGTTTTTGTTTTTATGACACACGTGGCCATGCTCAGGGGTTATTCCTGGCTCTGTGCTCAGAAATTATTCCTGGCAGACTCGGGACTATATGTGACGCCAGGGATCAAAACATACGATTGATCACTCTCTTCAAAATATTCACTCTTTGTCTATATGAATAATTGACTTAGGTAATCTTAAAAGAAATGGCAAACCAGCAGAATATCCAGAGTCACTTTCCCCCTAGTTCCATGTTTCCAGAATGTCCATAACATGCTGAGATTAATGGACTGCAAAAGATCAGCGTGAAACTGATCATTTAGAGCCTGGTCAACCATGTCTGACTCTATAATGAATTCACAGTACTCACACGAGCTTGTGCAAATTATTCAGAAAATTAGTTTATATTATGAAATGTTACAAATTAGGCCACTCCTCAGAAATGGAAAGAAATGAAATTATTACATTTCTAGGTCTGTTTTTATGTTACAACTATACTTTTGTTATCTTAACAACAAACTTTTTTGAGCAATATGGACCTAGTTTCTTAATCAATATTATATTTAACAAAGGTGTTTTTAAGGATTCATGAGAATTTCTAGAGTATTTAAGGCGTTTATAAGGTCTATGACCATATCAATGCTAGAAAATACTCTAAACACCATATTAATATCATGATTAAATAAGTATATAATAGTGTATCACTATAGCTTCTAAATGTCCTGGGAGTGACTACTTCTACAGACAAAGCAAAAGGTTTGTAAAAGCTGAAAGAAAAGTTATGAAATTCCATGTACAGTAATCTATTATGCTGAGTGAAATAAGTCAGAGGAAGATAGACACAGAATAGTCTCACTCATCTATGGGTTTTAAGAAAAATAAAAGATATTGCAATAATTTTCAGAGACTAAAGAGAGGAGTGCTGTAAGTTCCAGCTCACTACATGAAGCTCACCACAAGGAGTGATGAATGGAGTTAGAGAAATAACTACATTAAAAACTATCCTGGTCTTAGAGGAAGTGGGGGAAGAACTATCCTAACAATATGAATAAATGAGTGAAGTAGAAATCCTATCTAGAGTACGGGGGTGGGGGTGAGAGAGATATAGGACATTGGTGATGGTAATGTTGCACTGGTGAAGGGGGGTGTTCTGTACATGACTGAAACCCAAATACAACCATGTTTATAATCAAGGTCTTTAAATTAAAAAAAAAAAAGAAAATATCTAGTATGCAATCTGAGGATTTGCAAAGGAATGAGCATCAATTCCACACAGTCTAAAAACCTTTTACACGTAGATCCAGCAGTTCCTCAGATGCAGCCTTTTCCTTCTTGTGTTATTTTTTTTTTATTTCTGCTAAACCAATCAGCTTGTTCCCCACATAACTGAAACTACTTCTGTTTCTAGATCTCTGTTAAATCAATACATACATTCACTCAAATATACATACACAGAAGCTGGTTTAGAACTTGACATATTGTCCAATGACTAAATGAAGGATTACTTTCTGGTATAGTTTACCACTTAGAGCAATATACAAAAATCAAATGGATTAAAGACAATATTATACTTTAGTCCAAATATTATATTGACAATGACATTGATAAAGAAACTCAAGACATTGTTTCTGGAGGTATCTTTAATAATTCAATGTCACTGACTAAAGGAACAATAGAAACAAAGATAAACAAGTAGGACTTTGTCAAACTAAGTAGCCACTGCACTGCTTAAGAAGTAACAACAAAAATAAAATTATACCCCAAATGTCTGGCTTGATGGTACAGCTGGTAAGGCTTGCCTTGCACACAGTTGACCTGACACAGGGGATCCCAGTATCCCAAATGGTCCTGTAAACACTTTAAGGAGTGTTTAATGAGTGCAGATCTGGGAAGAACCTCTGAACACAGCTGGGTGTGACCCAAAGCAAAAATAAAAAAAAATAAATAAACAAACCCTCTTCATAGACTCCCCATAGAAAATAATTGTGAACTATTCATCTGATAAGGAATATGTATCTAACTCATATAAAACTTTGCAAGAAAAAAATAACAACCAGATCCATCAATTACTGGGTGAAGAGATAAACAGAACTTTTTAAAGAAGGCAAATATATGGTAAAATGGTATATAAAAAAAGTAATCTGCATTATTTAACAACAAAGAAATGTAAATCAAAACAACAAGTATAATATACCAAAGAAAATGGCTTCCATTACAAAGGCTAAAATCACCACTGTTGGCAGGGTGTGGGGTAAAGGATCCCCCTTTTATTACTGTTGAGAGCATTGGTTTAACTAGTCTTCTTGGGAATAAAAAGAGCATAAATTGAATACTTAGTAATTTCCTTCCATAGAATACAGTAATTCTACTTGGTGGCATCTACCTTAGGAACCTATTTAGAAAAGACATTTGCAGTCTCAGTTTTATTACAGAACCATTTACAATAGTTAAAATCTAGAAATGATCAAGAGCAGATAAATTGATAAATTGTGGTATATATACAAAACAGAATACTTGGTTATAAGAATATATGAAATTATGCAATTTACATGAATATATATAGAGAGTAACATGCTAATTAAGTTAATCAGAAGAAGAGGGACAGACAGAATGATTTCTTTAATATATGAGATATAATGAAAAACAGTAAGGTTTTAACCAGAGATAAAAGATAACAGAAGCTGAAGAAGTTTATAAAAGATATTTGTCAGAGATAACAACCAGGAAAATAGTGGATGGAAGCAGTCATTCTGGCAGAATATATATGTATGTGTATATATATATATGTGTGTGTGTATATATACACATACATGTAGTTATATTATATATATATATATAAGGATACTTTTCAGCCATAAGAGAAAAGAAAAAAGCATGACATTTGATGCCATATGGATGAAACTGGAGGGTATTATGCTGAGTGAAATAATCAAAAAGGAAAAATTAATACAGAATTATCTCTTTCTACTGTGTAATATTAAGAAATCCACAGTAAGAAAGCAAAATCTAGCTAAACCCAACCAAAGCACCTTCATCCATGAATTGCTCCATAGGATGAAATTTACTGGATCAGTAAGGTATGAGGAGTAAAGTGGTGATGATGTTGAAGGAGAGATGTGTGAAGGAGGCCTAAAACAATGGTGGCAGGAAAAAGGCACTACAGAGGAGAGTCTCATATTGTAATGTCATATGCATAACACCTATCATTAACATATTGTAAAAATATAAGTCATCATGTAAAATTATAAATCAAGATAAAAACCAGAAATGACTAATTAGAAGCATTTTTAAATTTAGGAAGGACTTAATTCTTTTTTTACAAGTCTTTCATGGTTATATTTAAGGTACATAGTGACAGTGAATGAGGACAATTCCCACCACCAGTGTTTACCTCCCTCTGGCTCTGTTCCCAATATGTATCCTAAACCTCCACCCTTATACCCCTTGACTATTAGTGGAACAGGTCCTTTTCTGTATAGGTTATTATGGTTTGGGTCTCTTGATTTTATTGTCGTTGACTTTGGGTTGGGTATTTAGTCTTGTAATTTTTATTTCCACTCAATGTTCATAAGACTTCTTGTCCCTGGTACCATCCACTTTTTTTTTTCTCAATTTATGAGGCAGAATTAGCTGATTCTTGTTCTATGTTTCTTTTGAAAAAGAACAAAAAATCTAGGGATGAGCCCCTGTGTAGAAGCTTTTAAATTTAAAAGAAGAATGAAGGAAAATGAAAACTAAAAAATAAAATAAATAGTAGGGAGGGCTGGTGTGGCTGGTTTGTTTGTTCATTTGTCTTTGTTTTTGTATTTTTGCATAGGCACAGTAATTAGGGAACTAAGGACATTTCCTTGGCCTAAGAGATGCAGAGTATCTCCACCCTTGAAGCCTACTGTCATGGGACCAACTACAGACAATACCTATGTTCATTGTTGATCCCCAAGGTCTTTTTATGGTGCCAGAAAATGTTCTCCACAGTTGTGGTTGTCAGGTCAATCTTCTGTAAGTAGAGAAGACTTAAACTTCTATATACATAACACTCATGAAAGCACTCATGCACTACAAAGGAGTTTCATTTGTAAAATTGAATGCTAGTTATGAAAACTCACTTACCTAGACAACAAAGTTATGAAACATTGAAATTTGAAGATATATATGAGCAATAAAATCATACTCAAACTTCTTATTTAAAGATAAAAAATCATGGGGGCGAAGCAGTGGCTCAAGCAGTAAGGCATCTGCCTTGCCCGTGCGAGCTTTGGATGGACCACAGTTTGATCCCCAGTGTCCCATATGGTCCCCCAAGCCAGGAGCGATTTCTGAGCACATAGCCTGGAATAACCTATCAGAGTCACTTGTCTAAGGGACAATACTTCAATACTTCATTATAGATTGTAGTGATATTTTAATTCTGCCAGATTTCCTTAGCATAGGATTAATGTCACGCCGTAAGTCATTTCTCATAGATTTTTCAGTAAAAGAGAGTCTATCTTTAATTCTCTGTATTATTAGATTTATTTTAATTGAGTTAATATATCTTCCAAATTGAGGTTGTTGAAGCAAAAAATCCAAAAATCACTAAAATCACATTGACATTACATGCACATATACACTAAGTTAGGTTTAATTGAACTGGGTTTTGGGAAAGCTAGAGGAAAAAATGACCATTTGGGACATGATCAGTGCAACTAAATGGCTATACAAGAAGCAGATCACAGAGTATGCTATTGAAATCACTTTGGATTTTACAGTTATTGGAAATGACAATGGACCTTTTCTATATCTTTAAAGTGTTAATTTTTTATTTTTGTACCAGAAATGTACAAAATCTTTCACAGATTCCTATTTTTGGTTAAAAAAAAGGGGGGGAGGATATAATTGCTTTAAACATAAATCAATTTTTATAAAACAAAAATCATTTGAGAAAAATTTTCAAATTTGTTTAGATACATTTTTATTTATTTATTTTTAGTTTGGGGGCCACACCTGGCAGTGCTCAGGGGTTACTTCAGGCTGTCTGCTCAGAAATAGCTCCTGGCAGGGATGGGAGACCATATGTGACACTGGGATTCAAACCAACCAACCTTTGGTCCTGTATCGGCTGCTTGCAAGGCAAACGCCGCTGTGCTATCTCTCCGGGCCCTAGATACATTTTTAAATAAAGGTTATCTTAGTACTATAAAATAAAAGTAGGGACCAGAGAAATAATGCAGTGGATAGAAAGTTTACCTTGCATGTGACCAACTCAAGTCCAATTCCCAGAATCCTATATGATCCCCTAAGTATTGCCAGGAGTAATTACTGAACAAGAGCCTAGAATTAACCCTTGAGCATCACCAGGTGTGCCCCAAAACAAAAATAAACAAAAACACAAATAAAAAAATACTGTGGAGCTTGAAAGAACTTTGAAAGGTATCACCAGATCATAAGTTTAGAAGAATTCACTGTCATAAAAGAAATGAATAACTCTGAATCCTGGACAGATACCTAGTTGTTGCTACTACTGCTGCTACTGCTGTGTACTTCCTCTGTCTTCCATCCCCAAAGTATATTTATTCTGGCTGAACAAATATCCAATATTTTGCATTCTGTTATAATTTCTATCTGTGACACTTTGTGACCCTAAAAGAGACAAAACTAATAACCAAATTTATGTTGACTTCATAGAATTTTAAAACTCAAGGTATTGAGTCATCTAGATCTATGTATACTACTTCATCTCCATTTCAATATTCCATGTGATACCTAAAGAGTATATTGGACACACTTTTAGAATCCTTCATTGTAGTCACAAAAATACATATTTTAATTGACATTTGTACTTTACACAAAATGGTGTTTCTAATTAAAATAATCAAAAAGTTTCTTGGCTTCCTAGTCATTTTGCAAGGTCTTTAAAAATAGTTTCAAAAATAGCCATTCATCTGTTGAAGGGTATCTTGGTTGTTTCCAGAGTCTTGCTATGGTAAATAGTGCTGCAATGAATATAGGTGTAAGGAAGGAATTTTTGTATTGTATTTTTGTGTTCCTAGGGTATATTCCTAGGAGTTGTATAGCTGGATCATATGGGAGCTCGATTCCCAGTTTTTGGAGGAATCTCCATATCGCTTTCCATAAAGGTTGAACTAGACAGCATTCCCACCAGCAGTGGATAAGAGTTCCTTTCTCTCCACATCCCCACCAACACTGTTTGTTCTCATTCTTTGTGATGTGTGCCTTTGTGATGTGCTGTGAGGTGGTACCTCATAGTTGTTTTTATTTGCATCTCCCTGATGATTAATGTTGTGGAGCATTTTTTTCATGTGTCTTTTGGCCATTTGTATTTCTTCTTTGTCAAAGTGTCTGTCCATTTCTTCTCCCCATTTTTAATGGGATACACAATGGAATATTATGCAGCTGTCAGGAGA
Organism: Suncus etruscus; assembly: GCF_024139225.1. Classification (NCBI taxonomy): domain Eukaryota; kingdom Metazoa; phylum Chordata; class Mammalia; order Eulipotyphla; family Soricidae; genus Suncus; species Suncus etruscus. The sequence goes on along the minus strand of NC_064866.1, from coordinate 17,275,122 downwards.
GAGGAAGTATGAAATTTTTCTATACATGGATGTACATGGAATCTATTATGCTGAGTGAAATAAGTCAGAGAGAGAGAAAAACTCAGAATGGTCTCACTCATCTATGGGCTTTAAGAAAAATGAAAGACATTCTTGCAATAATAATTTTCAGGCACAAAAGAGAGAAGGGCTAGAAGTTACAGCTCACCTCATGAAGCTCATCACAAAGAGTGATGAATTTAGTTAGAGAAATAACTACATTTTTTTTATTTAAACACCTTGATTACATACATGATTGTGTTTGGGTTTCAGTCATAAAAGGAACACCACCCATCACCAGTGCAACATTCCCATCACCCAAGTCCCAAATCTCCCTCCTCCCCACCCAACCCCCGCCTGTACTCTAAACAGGCTCTACATTTCCCTCATACATTCTCAATATTAGGACAGTTCAAAATGTAGTTATTTCTCTAACTAAACTCATCACTCTTTGTGGTGAGCTTCCTGAGGTGAGCTGGAACTTCCAGCTCTTTTCTCTTTTGTGTCTGAAATTTATTATTGCAAGAATGTCTTTCATTTTTTTTAAAACCCATAGATGAGTGAGATCATTCTGCGTTTTTCTCTCTCTCTCTCTGACTTATTTCACTCAGCATAATAGATTCTGTGTACATCCATGTATAGGAAAATTTCATGACTTCATCTCTCCTGACAGCTGCATAATATTCCATTGTGTATATGTACCACAGTTTCTTTAGCCATTCGTCTGTTGAAGGGCATCTTGGTTGTTTCCAGAGTCTTGCTATGGTAAATAGTGCTGCAATGAATATAGGTGTAAGGAAGGGATTTTTGTATTGTATTTTTGTGTTCTTAGGGTATATTCCTAGGAGTGGTATAGCTGGGTCGTATGGGAGCTCGATTTCCAGTTTTTGGAGGAATCTCCATATTGCTTTCCATAAAGGTTGAACTAGACGGCATTCCCACCAGCAGTGGATAAGGGTTCCTTTCTCTCCACATCCCCGCCAGCACTGTTTGTTCTCATTCTTTGTGATGTGTGCCATTCTCTGTGGTGTGAGGTGGTATCTCATTGTTGTTTTGATTTGCATCTCCCTGATGATTAGTGATGTGGAGTATTTCTTCATGTGTCTTTTGGCCATTTGTATTTCTTCTTTGTCAAAGTGTCTGTTCATTTCTTCTCCCCATTTTTTGATGGGATTAGATGTTTTTTTCTTGTAAAGTTCTGTCAGTGCCTTGTATATTTTGGAGATTAGCCCCTTGTCTGATGGGTATTGGGTGAATAGATTCTCCCACTCAGTGGGTGGCTCTTGTATCCTGGGCACTATTTCCTTTGAGGTGCAGAAGCTTCTCGACTTAATATATTCCCATCTGTTAATCTCTGTTTTCACTTGCTTGGAGAGTGCAGTTTCCTCCTTGAAGATGCCTGTAGTCTCAATGTCCTGGAGAGTTTTGCCTATGTGTTGTTCTATATATCTTATGGTTTGGGGTTTGATATCGAGGTCTTTAATCCATTTGGATTTTACCTTAGTACATGATGTTAGCTGGGGGTCTAAGTTCAATTTTTTGCAAGTGGCTAGCCAGTTGTGCCAACACCACTTGTTGAAGAGGCTTTCCTTGCTCCATTTAGGATTTCCTGCTCCTTTATCAAAAGAGAAATAACTACATTTTGAACTATCCTAATAATGAGAATGTATGAGGGAAATAGAAAGCCTGTCTAGAGTATAGGAGGGGGTTGGGTGGGGAGGAGGGAGATTTGGGACATTGGTGATGGGAATGTTGTACTGGTGATAGTGATGTTCTTTACATGTCTGAAACCCAAACACAATCATGTATCTAAGCATACAGCTCCGATTACAAGAGGGTTTCTATTTTAATCAACATGTTCCACATCTTTATGTATCTAGATATGTCAGGAACAAAATAGGTTAATAAGAATAGGCTTTTGGAACACAAATTACTATCTTTTCATTTTATCCTCAATAAACATTGATATAATAAATACATGGTGGTTAACTCAACTACAAGCACAATTTTAATGTAATAATACACGTGTACACTTATCTCTGCTGATATTTATAAATAAAATAGCCTTTAATTTTTAGAAGAAATGGTCAATTTCCATTAATTTTATTAATTAGTTTTGTTTTGAGGTTTGGCAGACTATTTACTTCATTATTGCCTAAAATTAGAGGTGTTTAGAAGTTTTTACACTTAGAACATATTATTGAATCAGAAAACCTATCCTGATACTTTTTTTCCAATCTATTTATAGCGTTTCACTATTTAGCCAGAGAACGCTAAATGGAAACAGAGCAAAATAATGACAATAAAATAAGGGAACTGAGCAAACACAGCAGACTGATGAAATCTTCAAGAGCCTCTCCAATTCCTCATCAGTCTGAGAAAACCAAAATCTTGTGGGAGAACAAGCTAATTTCACACTCACCTTCAAAAACAATTCCCTTTGGAATGTATTATCCTTTACAAGGAAACTCTTAAATAATGATTAATTTCCAAATAAAGACTATATTGTTTCTCTAAAATACAAGCATATTTTCTAATATTTCTGATAGTTCTGAACTTGAAGACTCTAAGTAAGAGATAGAAGGTAATAGATTGCAGCAACTTAGTGTCATGCTTATGACATAATTAATTATAACCAGTTTCATAGCCTATTGAACTTTTTAATTCTATAGAGGAGTGAAAGGTTAAGCAGGATAAAAAGTCTCTGTTTTCTAAACAGGACTTTTTTCTTTCTCAGGATAATAATAGTTTATATCTAGTTAACTTTTGGTGTATTGTAAACATATTCCTCACTTTGTAATTTGATAACCATCAAAAGAATTTTAAAACCACTCTTCAAGTAAAAGAAATGTTCATGAATGAGAATCAATTCATAGCTTATGATCTTATCATCTCGTAATACATCTATAGAATTTTCTTAATGTAAGAGATTTACATTATACATATTTAATCCCTTATCACCTCTTGTGTATTCTGAAACTCATGGAACTATGATCTACTCTAGATTTTCTTAGTTTAAATTACATCCATGTTTTTAGAAGGGAAAATTTTAGGTTAAATATCAATTTTAAACTGTTATAAAAGTCATATAATAAAATTTAGTCATCGGGCTTCCAAACTAGCCAGAATCTTAATTTTGAAGCATATATTCTTATTCATCTAGAGAATAAGGAGATGCTAGTAAGAACCAATACATAGGCGGGGAAAATCCGCGAAAGTACACCGGCCCAGTGGGGCTCAGCTGTGAAAGACTGTGAGTGTGACCTGTCTATGTCTGTCTACTGTCCTCTTGCGTGAAACTCTTGCGAGTGGGGCAAAAAGAGCCTCCAGAAACCTCGCTCGCCCAGACGCCATTTTCAGGGAGGGACTTCAGAGCATAAAAGCCGGCTATCCTTTGCAAAAGCTGGCTCCCTGTGTGTGACACCAGGCGGGGAAAATCCGCGAAAGTACACCGGCCCAGTGGGGCTCAGCTGTGAAAGACTGTGAGTGTGACCTGTCTATGTCTGTCTACTGTCCTCTTGCGTGAAACTCTTGCGAGTGGGGCAAAAAGAGCCTCCAGAAACCTCGCTCGCCCAGACGCCATTTTCAGGGAGGGACTTCAGAGCATAAAAACCGGCTATCCTTTGCAAAAGCTGGCTCCCTGTGTGTGACACCAGGCGGGGAAAATCCGCGAAAGTACACCGGCCCAGTGGGGCTCAGCTGTGAAAGACTGTGAGTGTGACCTGTCTATGTCTGTCTACTGTCCTCTTGCGTGAAACTCTTGCGAGTGGGGCAAAAAGAGCCTCCAGAAACCTCGCTCGCCCAGACGCCATTTTCAGGGAGGGACTTCAGAGCATAAAAACCGGCTATCCTTTGCAAAAGCTGGCTCCCTGTGTGTGACACCAGGCGGGGAAAATCCGCGAAAGTACACCGGCCCAGTGGGGCTCAGCTGTGAAAGACTGTGAGTGTGACCTGTCTATGTCTGTCTACTGTCCTCTTGCGTGAAACTCTTGCGAGTGGGGCAAAAAGAGGCTCAGAGGAGCACGGCCGCTCCGCTTCGCTACGCGGCCGTGCACTCTTTCTAAGGAAAGAACTCCATTGCAACAAGAAGGAAAAATCACACTAAGAACGGCGCTATATCACAGAAGCAAACATTTCTCTCTGGACTGTCTTCTCTGTTACATGCTCGGGCCTAAGATTTGACCCAGTGTGAGGCTTCATCCACGGAGGACTCCCCTCCCTTAGAGGCAAGTCAGCCCATCCAGAAAGGGAGGAGCCAGAGGAGTGTGCTGCCTACATCATATAGACAATGAATACCACTACAACACGTAGAAAAACCCACAATACAAATGTGACAATGGGGAAACAGCGCAGGCCAGCATCAGACATAGAGAATGAAGATGACAATTCTGAGGACCAGATAATGACTGAACAACTAATCAACCTCTCAGATAAGGACTTTAGACTAGCAATATGGAAGGTGCTCAACAGACTCCAAGAAACCATGGATCGAGTTGAACAGAACACTAATAAGAACCAAGAAAATATGAAGGCAGAAATGACAAAACTCCAAACTGAAATAACATGTCAACTAACAGGCCTGAAAAACTCAGTAAACGAAGTGAATGACAAAATGGATAAGCTCTGGGACAGGGTATCAGAAGCTGAGAATAGACTTGGTGCTGTGGAAGATGAGATACATAACAATTCCATACAGCAGGAGAGATTGGACAAAAAACTTAAAGCAAATGAGCAGACAATGGAAAAATTAGTCAAAGAATGGGAACAGACGAAAATAGAAGTCTATGATAAGATCAACAGAAACAACTTAAGAATCATTGGAGTCCCAGAGACCCAGGAAGAAAATTTCCAGGAAGAATCAATGGTCAAGAACATCATTAAAGAGAAACTCCCAGAGCTAAAGAATATATGTGATCAAATCCTGCATGCCCGAAGAGTACCAACCAAAAGAGACCCCAGAAAAACCACCCCAAGACACATCCTAGTCACAATGACAAATCCCACAGATAGAGACAGAATTCTGAAAACAGCAAGATCAAAAGGGGAAATCATGTTCAAGCAAGCTTCCCTGAGATTTACAGCAGACCTGTCACCAGAAACGCTCAATGCCAGAAAGCAGTGGTGGGATATTGTGACAAGACTGAATGAAATGAATGCTTCACCCAGAATACTATACCCAGCAAAACTCACTTTCCGGTTTGATGGAAGAATACATGGTTTCACAGACAAAAAACAGCTCAGAAACTTCACAGACACAAAACCAGTCTTAAGAGAAAAACTGAAAGACCTAATCTAAGACAAGACTACCCAAAAGACACACCAAATTTTGAAATAAAGATGGCGTTAAATCCCAGGACAATTCTTTCTCTCAACGTCAATGGACTAAATGCACCAGTTAAGAGACACAGAGTGGCTAAATGGATCAAAAAACTCAATCCAACCTTCTGCTGCCTACAAGAAACGCACCTGAATAGTCAGAACAAACATAGACTCAAAATAAAAGGCTGGAGAAAAGTTATCCAAGCAAACAACACCCATAAAAAAGCTGGAGTGGCCATACTAATATCAGATAATGCAAACTTTATACTCAGGAAGGTTGTAAGGGACAAAGACGGACATTTTATATTAATCAAGGGGTACGTAGAGCAGGAAGAATTCACTCTCCTAAACATATATGCACCGAATGAGGGGCCAGCAAAATATTTAATACAACTGCTGACAAATCTGAAAAATAATATCAACAACAACACAATAATTGTGGGGGACCTAAACACGGCTTTGTCAACACTGGACAGGTCAACCAGACTGAAACCCAACAAGAATATACTAGACCTGAGGAGAGAAATGGAAGAAAGAGGCCTAGTGGATATATATAGGACACTCCATCCCCAGAAACCTGGATACACATTCTTCTCCAATGTACATGGGACATTCTCCAGGATAGACTACATGCTGGCACATAAAACATACCTCCATAAGATCAAGAGGATAGAAATTTTGCAGACTACCTTCGCTGACCACAAGGCTCTGAAATTATTTGTGAACTCCAAAGGGACTCAGAAGAAACACTTTAACACCTGGAAGTTAAACAGCCTCATGCTCAATAACCAGTGGGTCCGAGATGAAATCAAGGAGGAAATAAAAAGGTTCCTGGAAACAAATGACAATAAAGACACAAACTCTCAGAACTTATGGGACACAGCAAAAGCAGTACTGAGAGGAAAATTTATAGCTTTGCAAGCACACATCAGGAAGGAAGAAGGAGCTTACCTGAGTAGCTTAATGACACAGCTAATAGAACTAGAAAATGCTCAACAAAAGGACCCAAGAACAGGAAGACAGAAGGAAATAACAAAGCTGAGAGCAGAAATCAACGAAGTGGAAACTCAAAAAACAATCCGAAAGATCAACGAAAGCAGAAGTTGGTTCTTTGAAAAAATAAACAAGATTGATAGACCACTGGCAAACCTAACAAAGAAAGAGAGAGAGAGAAACTTGATAACTCGTATCAGGAATGAAAAAGGAGAGATCACTACTGATATGACAGAGATTCAAAGGGTAATCAGAAACTACTTTGAAAAACTCTACGCCACTAAAAATGAGAACCTGGAAGAAATGGATAAATTCTTGGACTCTTATAATCTTCCACGGTTGAAGGAAGAGGATGTAGCATATCTAAACACCCCCATCACCATTGATGAAATTAAAACAGTAATCAAATGTCTGCCGAAAAACAAAAGCCCAGGTCCAGATGGATTCACTAATGAATTCTATCAAACTTTCCAAGAGGAACTACTGCCAATCTTGGCAAGACTCTTTCATGAAATTGAACAAACAGAAACACTTCCAAATAGCTTTTATGAAGCCAACATCACCTTGATACCTAAACCAGACAGAGACGCTACCAAAAAAGAAAATTACAGACCAATATCACTGATGAATGCAGATGCAAAGATCCTCAACAAAATCCTGGCAAATAGGATTCAATGCCTCATTAAGAAGATCATCCACTACGATCAAGTAGGTTTCATCCCAGGAATGCAAGGCTGGTTTAACATCCGTAAATCTATCAACATAATACACAACATCAATAACAAGAAAAATAAAAACCACATGATCATATCAATAGATGCAGAGAAAGCATTTGATAAGGTCCAACACCCATCCTTGATCAAAACTCTCAGCAAGATGGGAATGGAGGGAACCTTTCTCAATATAGTGAAGGCCATCTACCACAAGCCAGTGGCAAATATTATCCTCAATGGAGAAAAACTGAAAGCCTTCCCTCTAAATTCTGGCACAAGACAAGGCTGTCCTCTCTCACCACTCCTATTCAACATAGCACTGGAAGTACTTGCTATAGCGATTAGGCAAGAAAAGGATATCAAGGGAATCCAGATAGGAAAGGAAGAAGTCAAGCTCTCACTGTTTGCAGATGACATGATACTCTACTTAGAAAACCCTAAAGACTCTATCAAAAAGCTTCTAGAAACAATAGACTCATATAGCAAGGTGGCAGGCTACAAAATTAACACACAAAAATCAATGGCCTTTCTATACACCAACAGTAATAAAGAAGAAATGGACATTAAGAAAACAACCCCATTCACAATAGTACCACACAAACTCAAATATCTTGGAATCAACTTGACTAAATATGTGAAGGACCTATACAAAGAAAACTATAAAACTCTGCTCCAAGAAATAAGAGAGGACACACGGAAATGGAAACACATACCCTGCTCATGGATTGGCAGGATTAACATCATCAAAATGTCAATACTCCCCAAGGCATTATACAGATTTAATGCCATCCCTCTAAAGATACCCATGACATTCTTCAAAGAAGTGGATCAGACACTTTTGAAATTCATTTGGAACAATAAACACCCTCGAATAGCTAAAGCAATCATTGGGAAAAAGAATATGGGAGGAATTACTTTTCCCAACTTTAAACTGTACTACAAAGCAACAGTTATCAAAACAGCATGGTATTGGAATAAGGATAGGTCCTCAGATCAGTGGAATAGGCTTGAATACTCAGAAAATGTTCCCCAGAGATACAACCATCTAATTTTTGATAAAGGAGCAGGAAATCCTAAATGGAGCAGGGAAAGCCTCTTCAACAAGTGGTGTTGGCACAAATGGATAGCCACTTGCAAAAAATTAAACTTAGACCCCCAGCTAACATCATGTACAAAGGTAAAATCCAAATGGATTAAAGACCTCGATATCAGCCCCAAAACCATAAGATATATAGAACAGCACATAGGCAAAACACTACAGGACATTACAGGCATCTTCAAGGAGGAAACTGCACTCTCCAAGCAAGTGAAAGCAGAGATTAACAGATGGGAATATATTAAGCTGAGAAGCTTCTGCACCTCAAAGGAAATAGTGCCCAGGATACAAGAGCCACCCACTGAGTGGGAGAAACTATTCACCCAATACCCATCAGATAAGGGGCTAATCTCCAAAATATACAAGGCACTGACAGAACTTTACAAGAAAAAAACATCTAACCCCATCAAAAAATGGGGAGAAGAAATGAACAGACACTTTGACAAAGAAGAAATACGCATGGCCAAAAGACACATGAAAAAATGTTCCACATCACTAATCATCAGGGAGATGCAAATCAAAACAACGATGAGATACCACCTCACACCCCAGAGAATGGCACACATCACAAAGAATGAGAATAAACAGTGTTGGCGGGGATGTGGAGAGAAAGGAACTCTTATCCACTGCTGGTGGGAATGCTGTCTAGTTCAACCTTTATGGAAAGCGATATGGAGATTCCTCCAAAAACTGGAAATCGAGCTCCCATACGATCCAGCTATACCACTCCTAGGAATATACCCTAGGAACACAAAAATACAATACAAAAACCCCTTCCTTACACCTATATTCATTGCAGCTCTATTTACCATAGCAAGACTCTGGAAACAACCAAGATGCCCTTCAACAGACGAATGGCTAAAGAAACTGTGGTACATATACACAATGGAATATTATGCAGCTGTCAGGAGAGATGAAGTCATGAAATTTTCCTATACATGGATGTACATGGAATCTATTATGCTGAGTGAAATAAGTCAGAGAGAGAGAGAAAAACGCAGAATGGTCTCACTCATCTATGGGTTTTAAGAAAAATGAAAGACACCCTTGTAATAATAATTTTCAGACACAAAAGAGAAAAGAGCTGGAAGTTCCAGCTCACCTCAGGAAGCTCACCACAAAGAGTGATGAGTTTAGTTAGAGAAATAACTACATTTTGAACTGTCCTAATATTGAGAATGTATGAGGGAAATGTAGAGCCTGTTTAGGGTACAGGCGGGGGTTGGGTGGGGAGGAGGGTGATTTGGGACTTGGGTGATGGGAATGTTGCACTGGTGATGGGTGGTGTTCCTTTTATGACTGAAACCCAAACACAATCATGTATGTAATCAAGGTGTTTAAATAAAAAAAAAATTAAAAAAAAAAAAAAAAAAAAAAGAACCAATACATACATCTGATCACTCACTTGTATCGGTGAATGCAACTCATGGGAAATGTTTGTTCAACAAACATTTACAAAAGTAAAGCAAATCTTGTTAGTCAATTTAAATATATTTCATAGCATTACATATGTGAATAAATAAATGTGGGGTTTAAGTATGAGTGAACTGACAATTTAGTGAAAAGGATAACATAGTTAACTATTCTGTGAAGTGTCTTCTAATTTTCTAATAAAATGTCTAATTTTCAACAAACTTTTCTGTTTTCTTTAGATATTTACCAAATACATCAGCCTCCATGTGCTAGAAAAATAGTGTTATGTGAACTTAAACACGTGGAGAACTCTGCTTTTGTAATTTGGGTGACAGTGCCAAATTCTTAGATGTAGCAATAGGTGCTACTTTGCTCAAAGAACAAATATCAGAATCCCAAAGATTAAATGAGTCAGTTTATAGATTATTTCTGATATAATTTTACATTTTTTTTAGAAATCCATTTTTGAATCTAACTTTGTTTAGACCACACCTGGTGAAGTTCAGGGCTTACTCTTAGATATGCCTACACTCAGGATCACTCCCAGCAGGCCATGGAACCTAGGTGATGCTGAAGATCAAATCCAGGTCAGTTACATACAAAGAGCCCTATACATTAATACTATGTCTTTGGCCCAAACATTTTTAGATAAAAGTAAATATAAAAAAATAAGTCCTTTTAGATAAAATTAAATTTCATGACTGCAAAAATTAATAACAGAAATTTTTAATATAAATTTTATTTTGACCATATAGGCTTACATATCTTTCACAGTGGTATTTTAGGTACATTGAATCAGGGGAATTCCCATCACCAAATTTGTCCTATCTCCACCCCTGTTCTCATCCTGCATTCCCTATCCCCCACCCTCACCCCCGGGGCTGCTAGAATAAGTGGTCCCCTCTGTGTCTAGCTAACTGAGCAAAATATTGGTTTCTTTCTCTTCAAATATTTCAAACTAAAAAGTTATTTTTACACACAAGGGATCACTGATATATTTATTTCTGGAGTAGAGTGCCAATTCTATTAATAAAACAAAAATAACTTTTAAAAAAAGAAAACATTTGTGGTGGGAATGCCCCTGATTCAATGTCACTATGTACCTAAAATTTACTGTGAAAGATTTGTAATCCACTTTGGTCAAAATAAAAATTTCTTCAGAAAAAAAAGCTTCATATAAAAAATAAAATTCAAGACATGAAAAAAAATTTCCAAGATCCTTAACACCTTCTGAGTATTTTACTCTGCTTTGTTGAAACTATACCTATAGAAAAATATTCCTTTGTATCTGATATTATGCATGCTACAATAATTCTTCATAAGTTTGAGGTGATTGAGCTATCTTCTGAAAAATTCTTATAACCCCCCTATGGAAGTATTACCCTGAATTAATCAGGTAATATCGTCTAAGTAGAATCAATGAAAAATATCCAAAAACTCTTTTTTTTTAATATAATTTTTATTTTGATCATAGTGTCTTACATATTGTTGACAATAACATTTTAGGTACATATTTACATAAAATCAGGGGGTATTCCCATCACCAAATTGTCCACCCTACCCCTCCGTTTTTGTCCTACCTCCCATTTCCTCTTCCCTCACCCCCAGGGCGGCTAGAATATGTGGTCCCCTCTGTATCCAACCCACTACTTAGTAGTCTTGCACCTGTTTGGTCTTGATGCCTCCCGTATCTCCCCCTCTAACTGTAGGCAGGACTAGCTAGTTCAAGTTGCGTGGTTTTGGAGTATTAGACAAAAACACTTTTAATGTCTACTATATTGCTCAGTATCCTCAGAGAAAACTGTGCTATCCTTTATTACCCAAGCTAGATTAATAAGAATAAATTACATCATCATTCTGTTCCACTTTGAGTTACAGAATTTATATAAAATGTTTCTGATTTAAGAATACATCCCTTTTCAAAATAAACACAGAAATACTGTTTTTGGCTAGAAAGTAAATTTGCTTATTTATGAGTCATACTATATTTTAAAGTATCATGGTAACATTCCCCAATTTCTGTTTTAGAAGAATGCTTGTTTTTTTACCCCTTTGACATCTCAGTACCGTGGTTTTATGACACAACGGGGGATGCTTGGGTGGTGTGTTAATACCACAGTTTGAATGCACTAAGCCATGAATTCAAAGGAAAGAAACTACAAAGGAGCAAAATGTGTATTACTTGTTGAAGAAAGCACATCCTGAAGTGGTAATTCAAGTTTTATTATGTCACTTTATTAATGATATTCATTGTAACATAGGGATTTGTATTACATGAAAGGAACCATAACCCCCAACTATACATGGATAATATTATAATTCTATCAATGCATTCCAGCAAAACTGTAAACTACCTGAGCAAAGCTTCCATCGTGTGTTTATTAGCACCAAAACCCAGAATGGAATAATAGCTCTAATTTTATGTGCATTGGGGATAAATTATATACACACTATGTATTTATATCAGTCAGGTATACAAAATGAGCACAATTAAAGAAAAATTATGCATTGAAAGAATAAATCAGAGCCTTAAAAAGAAAATTATCACACATCTTTATAGTGATCCAAATTCCTCCCCCATTTCTGTTCATCAAAGTATTAGAAATGGCAGGAGAAAAGGGAAGAAGATATAATATATTCAAATGAAAGGAGAAGTATTTTTTTCTCCAAGTTATCAATCTAAATGGCTCTTGGCGCTCACAATTTTCTGTGCTTCTTAAAGAGAACACCCAGTATGGTGCTGAATCTCTGCATGTTTGTTAAGATGTACAAGCAAAGTTTTGTTTTTACCTACCTTCTGGACACCATGAAGGAAATTTTTACCATATCTTTGGTGAAAATATGAGTCAGCTGTATTTAGTCAGAGGACACATTAATAAAAATGGTAAAAATCAAAGGACACAGTAAAGAATGATAAAAAGCAAGAATGTATGTTTAGAGACTGTTAATGAATGAAAAGCCAGGAGAACAAATACTAGTATGTACAGAATACATCTGTCCTATGTTGGGCTAAGTGTATACATCATCATCAGATTTAATTTTACAACTCAATGAGCCAGCACTAGCAATAACACATTTGGCAGAAGAATTTACCACTTGCAGAGGTCAAATAAAATTACCACCAAGTCAAATCCTGGAAATCTTAGTCTTGTTGGATTTGTCTGTCTTCTGAACCATTTTCACACACCAGCTCTACACAATTCATTTTCTTCTAGAACTTTTCTATTTTTATTAAATAAAATCTTTGCTTAAGTACCATGATCACAAACATGTTTGTGGTTGGGTTTTAATAAAAAAAAGAACACCCACTTTGCCAATGCAACATTCCCATCACCAATGGCCCCATCTCCCTCCTACACTATCCCCTGCCTGTATTTGAAACGGGCATTCTACTTAACTCACTCATTAACATTGTCATGGTAGTTGTTAGTGTATTTATTTCTCTAACTACACACACTACACTTTGTGGTGAGCCCATATTTCCAACCCTTATTTCTATTGTCACTGGCCATTATTACAATAATGTCTTTTATTTTTCTTAAAACCCATAGATGAGTAAGATTTTTCTGTGTCTTTCTCCCTCTGACTTATTTCACTCTGCATAATAGTTTCCATGTTCACCCATGTACAAAAAGCATTCATGACTTCATCTCCCCTGACAGCTGCATAATATTTAATTGTGTATATGTGCCACAGTTTCTTTAGCCATTCATCTATTGAAGGGCATCTTGGTTGTTTCCAGATTCTGGCTATTGTAAATAGTGTTGAAATAAAAATAGGTGTACAGAGGCATTTTTTATTGTGTTTTGTGTTCCTAAGCTTTACACTTATTGAGATAATATTAGCAATTTCATAACTTTACATATGAATTTCCCATTTAAATTTGAATGGTTTGAAAATTTATATCCTCATGGCAATATAATTTATTTTGTCCCAAGCTCCCAGCATTTGAATTTAGACAAGTTATTCCCTAGTGTTACAAAAGTGAAAGCAAAAAGTTCATTATGGTATATTTCTAGATATGTTTGAAAGGAAAGAACACATAAACTAGCTTAGATAATAGGGAAGAATAAATGGAGCAGAAAATCAATGATGGCCCAAAATCTGTGCAGAAAGTTTTGAATTTTTAATGGAGATTAATAAAGAAGAGACAAAGGGCTTCATCCAAATAAAATGAGTTTTTAGACAAACATATCTCAATTCAAAAATAATTTAGAGACTGGAGCAATAGCAGAGCAGGTAAGGTGATTGCCTTGCACACAGCCGACCCACATTTTATCCCCAGCACCCCACTGCATGGTCCATGATCAAGGTCAAGATTTTATTTTACTTTTTAATGATTATAATTGTGATCAAAGTTAATTAAAAGTCTTTCACACTAATATTTAAAGTATATAGTGACGAAGAATAATGGCCATTCCCTCCCCCAGTGTTATCCTCCTTCACCCTTGTTCCCAGCAGGCATCCCATATATCTCCACTTTATTCCTTGGACTTCTAGTGTATAGCTTGCTGTTGATTGGGTATCAATTCTGGTGTCATTGATTTTGGGTTTGCTGGTTCACTTTGATCATTTTTTATTTCCACTTTATGTTCATACAACTGGTAGTTCCTGGTACCATCTTTTTTTATTCCCCTCAAGTTATGAGGGAGAACAAGATTATTCAAGTTCTGCCGTTCTGTTGGAAAAAGAAAAGAAAAAAAGAAGAGAAAAAGAAAAACAGAACACTGGGGGGAATCCATCTTGAGGCTATTAATAATATTAGTTCAGAAGAAGAAAGAAAAAAAGAATGGGAAAAACAAAAACAAAAAGAAATCACAAAAACAAACAAACAAAAACAGGCAATGACCAAAAAATACACAGCAGCAGCAACAAAAAAGAAATCATTCTCAAAACCATAACCACAAGAAAGAAAATAGGAAAAATATGAAGGTCTGGTGTAACAAGCCCCCAACAGGGGTCTCAAACTCAATTTACCTGGGGGCCGCAGGAGGCAAAGTCGGGGTGATCCTTGAGTGCAAAGTCAGTAGTAAGCCTTGAACATTGGGGGTGTGTGACCCAAACAATTAAAACAAAACAGATTCCTGTAGGGCAGGGCTACAAAATGTTGTACGGAGGGCCGTTTGCAGCCCGCGGGTCGCGAGTTTGAGACCCCTGGCAGGCTTTGTGGATATTTTTTTTCATAGGCACGTAAGTATTAGGGAAGTAGAGGGAACTCCCTTGCTTAGGAGGTACAGAGTTTCTCCACCCTTGAAGCATACTGTCATAAAAGCAACTACGGCCTCCAAATACTCTCATTCTCGAACCCCAACGTCTTATTATGGAGCCAAGAAACTAGATGACAAAATCAGACCTCTGTAGCTAGAGATTTTGGTATTTCAATGGGTCATAGGTCAATATCTAGGATAGTCTTTTGCTATGGTCCTAGAAAGTCTATTCCATCGTGCTTCTTGTAGTCAATCAATTTTCTGTAATTAGTGATCTTGATTTTTGCACAGATTCTAGATAGAAACCTAGGATAAAGTCTTTCCTTACGGTACCGGTACCAGAAGTTCTGCTCAGTCATGGTTGTCAAAAACAGAATTCTAGGATTAAAGATCTTGATTTTTGTACAAGTCCTAGGCCTACGCATAGACTAGAATCGTTCACATTGGTCCCAGGAAAGCTGCCCAGTCGTGGTTGTCACAGTTCGTCTTCTGTAATTAGTGATCTTGGTTTTTGCACAGATCAAAGGACGGCTTGTCTTCTGATTTCATCTTACCTTTAAGCGGTACAATAGGGCAACCTTTCTTTGATCAAGTTTTGCTAATTAGACTAGACACATTTAAAATGCTCAATTTCAACCAGTGGCCTAAGGCTACAATATTGGATGCAACAGAAATAGGTAATATATACTCACCTGTTTTTGTCACTTTCCTGTTAGTAAATAAAGTAAAATACTAGTAAGTAGTTGTAGTAAGATCCAGTTGAGGTAGTAACATCATCTTAACTTAGATTATAATATAACAATTCCCACACTCATCCACTTTTTGAAAAATATATTTTTAGCAGGAGGGCAGAGTGATTATAAAGTGTGTAGAGCATTTACCCTCATTTGGCCAAAGTGAGTTTGATTCCTCAGACCTTCTTCTAAATCTTTCAGGAGTAATTCTTGAGCAAAGTCAGGAGTGAGCCCTGAATACCACCAGGAGTGGCCTAAAAACAAAACAAAATAAAATAGTTTGCTAAGGAATTAATATCCCTTGTAATTCACTAAAATGAGGTTCATATTTAATCAGGTAGAACCCCCTAAATGGAAACAATAAAAAAAAAACAGACACATGGGACAGAGAGATAGCACTATGGGTAGTGGGTTTACTTGCATGCAGCCAACACATCTTCAATTCCTTGCATCCATATGGTCACTTTAGCACACCAATAGTGTTTCCTGAGCACAAAACCAGGAGTAATCCTTAAACAATGCTTGTGTGACCAAAAAACAAAGAAACAATAAATCACCTTTAAGGATCATGCAAAATTTTCACATTCATCAAAATCATTTGAATTTGACTATAGTCAAGCAAGGCATTTATTAAAAAATAATAACATTTATGTGTGGATAAATTATCTATGCATATAACTACTTATATGCAACATACTTTTGTGCATATACTGCATATAATTAGGCAACATATATGCATATACTGCATATAATTAGGTTACATAATATTTGATGAACATTTTGCCAATGATGGAAGCAATGTTCAGTGAATTCCAAGAAGCATACTCTTCCGGAACTGTGGACAAGTACATTTGAAATGGAACCCAGGCTGCATGGCTTATAATCATGAATTTATAACCCTGCTGTCATATTATCATGTCTAAATACCTAATTAATGCCAGTGGTAACTATGAAATCAATTAGTACTTTTTAATTTAGAATTAAAAAATACTTCACTGAACCTAATAAATCTGTGGTTCTATTGTGGTACTAACTTAAATAAAACTCTATACTCAGCACTGCATCGACCTTCTTCATATGCCACTTATTCAAATTAAAAAAAAAAACAGTTTACCTTAATTTTTATGCATATACTCGTTAAGATACATTCACATCTGGAAGTTATAGCATTTAATGGACAATGGCATAACAATAATTGGCATAGGTGAAATAATATTTTTCTTTTCTATGTCAATTCCCATCTTTTTAAAAAGAAATTATTTATTATTTTCCATAGTGATACTGTTAACTAAATGATAAACTTTTTTGTAGGAATGGGTCTGGGTCATGCCTGGTAGTACTCATGCTTATTCCTGATATAAAATATATTAATAATGGTAATCTTTAACAAGTAGCTACCATCTGGCACTGTGGTAAACTATTTGTACATATGTAACTTTTGCACAGTTTTGTACTCAGAGATCACTCTTGTCCATGATTGAAGAACTAACTGGAGCAGGAGCACTGAATAGGCTGAATGAAAATCAAGAGTTTTAACCCTTTACATTCTAGAAAAGTGTGAGTTGTTTATAGAATAATCTTTGGTCATCCTTGGTCAAAACTTCAATATATTGGACATATTGAAAATACATTAAAAAAAAACAGATGAAAGATGGTCCCTTTTCCAAACTAATAATGAGGCCCTGATTTATATATTGTTTGTTTATTAACCAAAGATTTTTTCTTTCCCAATATTCACCAATGCAATGTGTGGCATTGGCCAGAGTTATGTATCTCTTTCTTCCATACACTTTACAACCTCCTAGTGCCTCTTAGTGCTGCTTTTCCTCTCTTAAGTATCTGCAGGATTCAATAAGCAGTAAAAATTAGTGTTATTTAGAACCAGATAAACTTGATTTCAATTACTCCACAAATACTGTTTCATCTTAAAACATTCTGGGACTCACTGGTTATCTGTTAAATACAGATATTAATAATTACTTGTCTGAGAATTGCAAAAGTCTAATGTGTATATGTGTACCACAGTGCCAAGTACATAATACTGTAGCTACTTGTTAAAGGATTACCATTCTTAATTTTTTAAAAATCAATGAGGTAATTTTCCCTCTCCTTCCAGATTATTTTATTATCGGGCTCATATTTAGTCCTACATATCTACACAGGCACTAAAAGTTCCAAATAGGCACCAATATTGGAAACATTCTTCCTAAAGCAAACTAGCTGAATTTCAGCTAGTTATTTTAAAGATAAGTTCCTACATCTTATCTAATAAGGTACAAAATAATGCAAGAATGAAATACTAAAACTACATATCAGTAAGTGAAGAGAATTTAAAATTTTTCTAACACCCAGTATTCTTACACTCCTTCCTAATCAGATCTGAAGTTCCTTGCTTTAAGGGCTTGCAATATGTACTGTAAGAATACAGAACAATGCTTTATTTTTAAGCCCCATTATATTCTCAAAGATGTGATTTTTGCCTAGAAAAGCCATAGAACCAAGGACATCTCACTCCTATCAAGTTTTGAAGTCCATAAATTATGCCCAGTTCTATCCCAGAACCTTAGTCACAGTAGACAGAACTCAAACCTGACAATCACATTCTGCTAAATGATACTCGAAATGATGAAACAGCAAGGTAGGTCTTCCCCTCTGCTAGAGAAACAGCTACTACAAAATCATGTACTGTGCCTCATTAACAAATCATAGGAATATGTGGCTACATGAAGAAATGAGTCCTCTCCCACAAAACTGAAAGAATGTGGGGTGATGTTAGGACTATAGCATCACTTTTCTAGGCAGTCACAGAGGTGATTGTCAAACAGTCACAGAGGCCAATTTTATGACCATATGAAGAATTACAATAGGTTTCATTCAATATTTCTAACACAGAGGTCTATTGGGAAAAAATGAGAAATATAGGATCATAATATTGAGATAACTAATATTTCTGGCTGAGTTATTGAAGGGTTCTCTTATTTTCCCCTCTCCTAAGACTTGCACTCTAAATATGTCAAGTTAGTATCTCTTTCTTATACCTGATGAATTAAATAAAACTGTAAAAGCGTTTTGTTACTCAACTAAAACTGGTTAAAAACCATCTCCCATTAAACATATGAAAAAATGAAAATCACTTATTATTAGAGAAATCCAAATCAAAACAACAATGAGGTACCATCATACATAATGTGGATGGCACATATCAAAAATAATGGGAACCATCTCTGTTGGCGGGGATGTAGTAAGAAAGGAACTCTCATCCACTGCTGATTAGAATGCTGCCTGGTTTAACCCCTATAAAAATTATGGAGGATCTTATTAAACTCAAAATTGAGCTTCCATACTACCTAGAAATCCCTCCTTTGGTATTTATACCCAGAACAAAAAAAAAAAACTTTCATCCAAAAGAAGCTCTACATTGCAGTTTTCAGTTCAATAGCTAAGACTTGTAATCAACTTAGATGTCCAACAACAGACAAGTAGATTATGAAGAATTGGTACAAATATGCAAAGGACTACTACATACTTATAAGGAATAATGTGATCATGCAATTTGTAGCAACATGGATGAAACTGGAAAAAATTATGTTCAATAAAGTATACCAGAAAATGATAAATACAGAATAATATTACATGTGATATTTAGAATAACTGCATGAATAAATGCAATGGTCTAAATGGAAGATGTCTCTAACATCATTGTCCCCAAAATATAGTGAGGAGAAGGAAATATTTTAAGTGGAGGAGGAAAAATACAAATATAAAATGAAAGGATGGGTGTCAGTGGTCAAGCAGTCTCAGGTACATTGTTGGAGATAAAAAATAGGGGTGGACAGAACTAAATATTCAAGGCAAAGTCAACAATAATGGACTCAAGAGACCCAAACTCTAGCAATCTAAACTTTAAATGTGCCTGTTTTATAGACTCATATAGCAAGGTGGCAGGCTACAAAATTGACACATAGAAATCAATGGCCTTTTTATACACGAATAATGATAGGGAAGAGAAGGAAGTCAAGAAGGCAATCTCATTCACATTAGTGCCACACAAACTCAAATATCTTGGAGCCAAGTTGACCAAAGATGTGAAGGACCTATACAAAGAAAACTATAAAGCCCTGCTCCAAGAAATAAGAGAAGACACACAGAAATGGAAACACATACCTTGCTCATGGATTGGCAGGATTAACATCATTAAAATGGCAATATTCCCCAAAGCATTGAATAGATTTAATGTGACCCCCTTAAAAATACCCATGACATTCTTCAAAGAAGTGGATCAAACACTTATGAGATTCATCTGGAACAATAAACACCCTTGAATAGCTAAAGCACTCTTAGGGAAAAGGGAAAAGGGAAGCATTACTTTCCCCAACTTTAAACTACTACAAAGAAATAGTTATCAAAATAGCATGGTATTGGAATAAAGACAGATTCTCAGATCAGTGGAATAGGCTTGAGTTCTCAGACAATGTTCCTCAGACATACTATTACCTAATTTTTGACAAAGGAGCAAGAAATCCTAAGTGGAGCAGGGAAAACCTCTTCAACAAGTGGTGCTGGCAGAACTTTTTAGCCACTTGCAAAAAAGGGAACATAGACCCCCAGCTAACATGATGTACGAAGGTAAAATCCAAGTGGATTAAAGACCTTGATATCAGACCTGATACCATAAGGTATATAGAACAACATGTCGGTAAAACATTTCATGACATTGAGACTAAAGGCATCTTCAAGGAGGAAACTGCACTTTCCAAACTAGTGGAAGCAGAGATCAACAGATGGGAATACATTAAGCTGAGAAGCTTCTGCACCTCAAAAGAAATAGTGCCCAGGATACAAGAGCCCCCTACCGAGTGGGAGAAACTATTCACCCAACACCCATCAGATAAGGGGCTAATCTCCAAAATATACATGGCACTGACAGAACTTTACAAGAAAAAAATATCTAATCCCATCAAAAAATGGGGAGAAGAAATGAACAGACACTTTGATAAAAAAAGAAATACAATACTTTTCTACATCATTAAACGAGCATGAATACTACTTCCAAAATTTTTTCAACCCCCACACAAAGTTATTGTCGATTTCACACACCTGATGCTTCTCTTCCACCTTAGAATTTGAGATATTCTTTTGATGGTCATATTGTCTTAAGATCTAACTTCTGCTCTGTGCTCCTCCACCTTTTGCAGAAGCACATTTAAATCAATTATTACTTATTCTCTGCTGCAATCTCTTGCCCATAATTTTACTCAAAGATTATAAACATGTTCAAGATTCTTGTCTGAAAAAAGTACAGGAACAGCTAAAAGAAAACAGGGGCCTTATTGATATGAAAACAACTGGGAAAAATATCCTCCAGCAGGTGTTAGATAACTGCTTCAAAGAAATGAAGTATGGTCTGGTTTTATGCCCCAAAGATACAGAGTGAAATAAGGGTGCTTACATGATCTTGTTGTTTTTCAGAAAATTGATACATATTTATAAGAGAGAATTGAGCTTATAAACAATTGAAGAATGTATGATAAACATGCATTGCAAGTATAGAAAATATCAGAAAGTTTTGAAGAGGGCATGTTTTGGGTATGAGTAAAGGTGAAGGTAAATCAAGGCTAGCACTACTGAGCAATTTCCATTGACTGGTAGTGTCTGACCAGAGATTTTAAATTCTTCAGTTTAACCTTGGCCTAGAGCCAATAGAATGCAACAGATTCTCCCTGGAAGATGCTGTCACACCTTTCAAAAGACAAGCTTGAAGCCAGTTTGTTTTAGTTTGTCATGACACTGGAAACTGCTTCTAAATTTTAGTAGGGTGGGAGAAGGGTCAAAGAGGCAGAAAACTATTAAACTCCAATCTTATAAAGCTTCTTGCTTCTTGCTTACTTTTTTATCCCTCTAGTTTTCACCCTAAATATTTAAAACCATTACAAATTTAACATGCCCTACCATATCTATTAGCTTTATACTGTAGGTACATTTCTGTCTTCACCACTTAATGAAAACACTGCTACCAAATTTCACAAATGTATCTCATCACCAAATGCATTGGACATTTTAAAATCCCTCTTAAATAATTTTCACTACCTTTGCCACTGTCTTGCCTCTTCTTGTAATTGTATACTCATTTAGTGTCTGTGTCTTTAAAACTGTGGGTGTGCTTAAGTCCTCTAATGGTACCTTCTTGCATTTTTCAGGTTTTTCTTCTTTGATTCTCAAACCCCCACTAGCAGCCCTTTTGTCATTTAAATGCCAATCCTGTGTTCTATCCTAACCACAACCCACTCCATAGGTTTGACTATCTTCTTGCTACCTAGCCTCTCATTTCCCTGCCTGTTTTCTAAATACCCGATTTCCAGTATTATCTGTTAACTATAAAATATATGTCAACAATGAATTTAATTTTCTAACCAAGTGAAAGGTAGATAGAGGCCCTTTCTGTTGATAGAAATTGAGAATGGAGACCTGACTTAAGAACAAAACCTAGTGAAAAGGAACAGGGAATTCAGACAGTTATACAACCATATGAGTATAATGGAGTCATTATATAAACAGCCAAGAAAACAAACAAAAAAACTAAGCCCTTAAGTAGATATGCAATATAATGGAATATTTCTATTTTACTCTGAAGATGAGTACTATGTTTATTGAAAATGTATACATTCAAACCTATCTACAACATAGCACTCAGTACAGTAGCCAGGATATGGAAACAACCCAAATGATCAACAACAGATGAACAAATAAAGAAATTACATACCATATGCACAGTAAAATACAATGAAGTTCTAAAAAGATCATCCACTACGATCAAGTAGGTTTCATCCCAGGAATGCAAGGCTGGTTTAACATCCGTAAATCTATCAACATAATACACAACATCAATAACAAGAAAAATAAAAACCACATGATCATATCAATAGATGCAGAGAAAGCATTTGATAAGGTCCAACACCCATTCTTGATCAAAACTCTCAGCAAGATGGGAATGGAGGGAACCTTTCTCAATATAGTGAAGGCCATCTACCACAAGCCAGTGGCAAATATTATCCTCAATGGAGAAAAACTGAAAGCCTTCCCTCTAAATTCTGGCACAAGACAAGGCTGTCCTCTCTCACCACTCCTATTCAACATAGCACTGGAAGTACTTGCTATAGCGATTAGGCAAGAAAAGGATATCAAGGGAATCCAGATAGGAAAGGAAGAAGTCAAGCTCTCACTGTTTGCAGATGACATGATACTCTACTTAGAAAACCCTAAAGACTCTATCAAAAAGCTTCTAGAAACAATAGACTCATATAGCAAGGTGGCAGGCTACAAAATTAACACACAAAAATCAATGGCCTTTCTATATACCAATAGTAATAAGGATGAAATGGACATTAAGAAAACAACCCCATTCACAATAGTACCACACAAACTCAAATATCTTGGAATCAACTTGACTAAATATGTGAAGGACCTATACAAAGAAAACTATAAAACTCTGCTCCAAGAAATAAGAGAGGACACACGGAAATGGAAACACATACCCTGCTCATGGATTGGCAGGATTAACATCATCAAAATGTCAATACTCCCCAAGGCATTATACAGATTTAATGCCATCCCTCTAAAGATACCCATGACATTCTTCAAAGAAGTGGATCAGACACTTTTGAAATTCATTTGGAACAATAAACACCCTCGAATAGCTAAAGCAATCATTGGGAAAAAGAATATGGGAGGAATTACTTTCCCCAACTTTAAACTGTACTACAAAGCAATAGTTATCAAAACAGCATGGTATTGGAATAAGGATAGGTCCTCAGATCAGTGGAATAGGCTTGAATACTCAGAAAATGTTCCCCAGAGATACAACCATCTAATTTTTGATAAAGGAGCAGGAAATCCTAAATGGAGCAGGGAAAGCCTCTTCAACAAGTGGTGTTGGCACAATTGGATAGCCACTTGCAAAAAATTAAACTTAGACCCCCAGCTAACATCATGTACAAAGGTAAAATCCAAATGGATTAAAGACCTCGATATCAGCCCCAAAACCATAAGATATATAGAACAGCACATAGGCAAAACACTCCAGGACATTACAGGCATCTTCAAGGAGGAAACTGCACTCTCCAAGCAAGTGAAAGCAGAGATTAACAGATGGGAATATATTAAGCTGAGAAGCTTCTGCACCTCAAAGGAAATAGTGCCCAGGATACAAGAGCCACCCACTGAGTGGGAGAAACTATTCACCCAATACCCATCAGATAAGGGGCTAATCTCCAAAATATACAAGGCACTGACAGAACTTTACAAGAAAAAAACATCTAACCCCATCAGAAAAATGGGGAGAAGAAATGAACAGACACTTTGACAAAGAAGAAATACGCATGGCCAAAAGACACATGAAAAAATGTTCCACATCACTAATCATCAGGGAGATGCAAATCAAAACAACGATGAGATACCACCTCACACCCCAGAGAATGGCACACATCACAAAGAATGAGAATAAACAGTGTTGGCGGGGATGTGGAGAGAAAGGAACTCTTATCCACTGCTGGTGGGAATGCTGTCTAGTTCAACCTTTATGGAAAGCGATATGGAGATTCCTCCAAAAACTGGAAATCGAGCTCCCATACGATCCAGCTATACCACTCCTAGGAATATACCCTAGGAACACAAAAATACAATACAAAAACCCCTTCCTTACACCTATATTCATTGCAGCTCTATTTACCATAGCAAGACTCTGGAAACAACCAAGATGCCCTTCAACAGACGAATGGCTAAAGAAACTGTGGTACATATACACAATGGAATATTATGCAGCTGTCAGGAGAGATGAAGTCATGAAATTTTCCTATACATGGATGTACATGGAATCTATTATGCTGAGTGAAATAAGTCAGAGAGAGAGAGAAAAACTCAGAATGGTCTCACTCATCTATGGGTTTTAAGAAAAATGAAAGACACCCTTGTAATAATAATTTTCAGACACAAAAGAGAAAAGAGCTGGAAGTTCCAGCTCACCTCAGGAAGCTCACCACAAAGAGTGATGAGTTTAGTTAGAGAAATAACTACATTTTGAACTGTCCTAATATTGAGAATGTATGAGGGAAATGTAGAGCCTGTTTAGGGTACAGGCGGGGGTTGGGGGGGGAGGAGGGAGATTTGGGACTTGGGTGATGGGAATGTTGCACTGGTGATGGGTGGTGTTCCTTTTATGACTGAAACCCAAACACAATCATGTATGTAATCAAGGTGTTTAAATAAAAACTAGATCCATGCAAACTATGGTGGTGGAGGTGGTATGATAATGTGCAGTAATGTTTTACATCAATTCTATAATCGTATTAACTTTTTAACCATACCATACAATGTTTAATAAAAATAATTTAATATTGCACTCTTGTGCATAGATATAAAGGGAAATATTTAAAAGTATAAGATTTTGGGGCCGGCAAGGTGGTGCTAGAGATAAGGTGTCTGCCTTGCAAGTGCTAGCCAAGGAAACCACCATGGTTCAATCCCCTGGCATCCCATATGGTCCCCCCAAGCCAGGGGCAATTTCTGAGAGCATAGCCAGGAATAACCTCTGAGCATCAAACGAGTGAGGCCCGAAAAAACAAAAACAAAAAAATAAAAGATTTTACATGAAAAATCATACCCAAGAAAATTCAAAATTAAATAATATTCTTGACATTTAGAAGTATAATTTAGTGTGAGATATAAATAGAAATGGTTTCACATAAAAGTACAAGGACAATTTGGTAGCATGAAGGAAGTTTAGCTAAAGCCACCTTTAGGAACAAAAATCTGAGCTAAGATTTTGAGTAAAATATATAATATTACATTGAAACTAAAATGTGTTTATTTCAGGAAATGCGAGTAATTAGAACTGAAGATGGCTCTATAGATAAAGGCAGAAAAGGGCAAAAGAATGCAGATGAAATCAGCTTGATAAAGATTGGGCAGTCAAGCACAACTTACACAATTATTAATCAACAGGACTAAAACCAATTTATAAAGGTAAATGAAGGCATTAAATTGTTTTTGAATTTGGGGAGTTGGAGGAACCCACTTAATGATGCTCAGTTTGGAGTTCTTCCTGGCTCTGTACTCAGAAATTTTCCAGACAATATCAGGTGCCCAAATGGGATGCCAGGCATCAAACGTGGGCCATCCACATGGATGGCAAGAGACCTGCCAACTGTTCTATTGTTTGAAACTCATTTCATCCCCAAAGGAAGTATAACAGCTATTCACAAAATTGTCTTTTGAAAGAATAAGAATACAAACACATTTTGTGTTTATTGTATTTCTCATTGGTAAATTATTTCCATTTCATTGGCCAGTCAATACATCTCTCAACTCAGAACTTTCTCTTCAAGACCCAATTCAAGAACATAACAGGTGAGCATGACATGAAGTTTACAGAAAATATTAAGTAATCTAGTAGTCCTTATACTCTTAGCTTAACTTTCGAAATGATTTATATTTACTGTCATCTCTGCCATTTATTTTTCATTTTAACTAAAGCTTGTACTTAGATTATGACCTTAATTCCCTCCCATGTCATTATGAATTATGTACCAGATATGACAACTTCCTACTACTCTCTTTTATGAGAAAGGGCTTTTTATTGCATTTTTACATAACATATCAGTAAAGTATCGATTATGTAGAGAATAGATCTAAGGCTCTAAAAAAAATTAAGAGAGCTTCTTTAATACTGGCTCAGGAGAAAAATGATCAAGATAGAAGAGAAAACTGCAGTGGTGTTGGGTAGGTTAAAAAAACAGGTCAATACAGAATTGGAGATAAATTCATCACGGTGATCAATTTTACTACCTATTACAAGAAGCATATGCTATCACATTCTAGTTCTGAATCTTCTAGTCTAGTAAAACCACTAATGCTACTCATCCCCTGGGATAATAAACCTTTCACTGTTTTGCTTCATAAATTTAGTTTCAAATCTTATAGCACATAAGATCTGTCCAAAAAGATCATATGCCTAATTTTATATAATTTAGTAATATCACATGAATATATGTATTGTATTTACCTTCTGGAGGAAAACTTTAGCAATATTTGAAAAAGGATTCAATCATGAAGAATAAAATATAAATATAAATTATACTGCCATCATAGACTTTTTAACATAAAGATAATTTTTCCAATATGTTCTGCTATGCAAATTTTTCACTTTTACCCCAAATTACAACCTTTTTATATGTATGTACCTTGAATAATTCCAATATTTTGTTTACACCCCAAACTTTAAACAACCTACAGATAAAATAAAAACATCTATCCTAACACAAGACTCTGGCAAAATTGCAGAGGACAAGGACAAAAACAAGTCTCTGCTAAAATAGATAAAGGTCTTCACATTTACAGTTAACCATAATCAACTCCCACAGATAGAACTGTTGAATGGGCTGTAAAGATATGTAACTATGCTATTAATCAACTGTCCATTTTCTCTTATTTCTAATCAAGTATCTAGAACTCTTCTGACAGCCAACAACTAAAATCTAGGTATAGCACATTGACAAAATTCCATTGATATACCAGTGTGGTATAACATAGAAAAAAAAAGGAAGGGGAAGAAAAGGAGTAGAAGGAGAAGAAAGAAAAATAGCATATTTATTTTTAGTCAAGAACAAACATGAATGAGAATATGGGAATGTTTCTAGAAAAGAATGAAAATAATTTCATAGAAGAAATTAAAGAACTTTGAACCTTGAGCAAAAGTAAACAATCCCTCAATAGATAAGCAAGAAAAACTAAAAAATCTGAGGGTCTGGCACATTTTCTATTGATATAAAGTGTCATGAAAGGGGTTGTGTCAAATATAGTGACTAAATCCCCTGGAACAAAACATGCACCAGAAATAATATACCCAAACTTATTGCTTTGAAAACCAACAGGTGTCAAACTAATGCATAACTTCAGAGGGGAACCCATAAACTGCTGGCAAAAGGCCCTGTACCTTTATACTCACAATTTGTCCCAACTGGGTCTCCTGCAGCTTCAGAACTGGCACACTAGGTGAAGGCTCTGTAGCAAAAAGCTTTTTCAAATTGCTTTTTTTTTTTTTTCAGCAGTTAAATCTGAGCTGTAACATTTGGCAGGTTTCCTTGCTAACATTTGGCAATAATTGTTTATCAAATGCTAACAAGGAATGCTGCCAAATGTAACAGCTCCGACTGAACCATCTAAAATATAATATTGAGTCAAAAGTCTGCAGACATGTGCTCAATCCTTTCCGACTAATCCTAGAAATAGGATTCGATGTCCTTCGTTATTAGATCATGTTGCACCATAACATTATGGTGCAAGGGACTAGGGACAAGATTCCCCTCTGCCCTTTGTATTCTTCCTGTTAACTTTTAAGGGAGCTTGTGGGAGAGAGAGATGCAAGATAAACACGGATTGAAATTTATAGTAAGCTGGGGACCACATACATTATAATTTCATCAATTTGAATGCAAATTTATGAACCATCAGGCAACAAAACCAAGACATGGATAATTTTCATGGCCAAATTATATATTAATTTATTTTTATTTCTTTAAAGTTTTGTATTGAGGCACCATGATTTACAAAGTAATTCAGAATTGAATTTCAAGCCTATGATGTTTTATCACTAGTCCCAGCACCAGTGTCATTTTCCATCTACCAATATCCATGGCTTCCTTCATACCCTAACCTATCTACTTGAAGACACATTTTTAAGTGTTGTTGCTGTATTTTGGGTCACACTATTTCAGTGTTGT
The DNA here is from genome assembly GCF_024139225.1 of Suncus etruscus. Lineage (NCBI taxonomy): Eukaryota > Metazoa > Chordata > Mammalia > Eulipotyphla > Soricidae > Suncus > Suncus etruscus. Next base: position 17,246,856 of record NC_064866.1, on the reverse strand, counting down.
TGATTCTGATTTGGATATCAAAACTTACACACATCTATACCACCAATGTATCCAAGGACCTTGCCTTCCTTTTTCTTTTTTCCTCTAATTCTTTACTATCCAGGTCTTCTTACTATACTCTGAGGTCAATATGTTTTAATGTAATTTAATTTATTTTTTATTTTTATTTATTTTTTATTTAAACACAGTGATTACAAACATGACTGTATTTGGGTTTCCATCACAAGAAGAACACCCACCTTCACCAGTGCAACATTCCCACCACCAATGCACCCAATCTCCGTCCACCCACACACCCTGACTGTATAAGTAAACATCCTGGAGAGGTTCTAGAACCACTACACTCCAAGATACCGCCTAGCTCGCTTCCACTAGGCCACCTTCACCAACTTGAGGTCAATACTTATCCCTCCCTTAATACTTAATCCTCTGCTTCTTGAGTGAAAATGGAGAATATCATAAGAAGCAACATAAACCAGAAGAAAGCCAAGCATAGGATGATCTCACTTCTCAGTGGTATATTTAAAATAAAAAGTGGATGAGGGAATACAAATTTCTAAAATTTTTTAAGTGACACACCACTGAATTATTTTCTTATTTTCTTGTATTAGTTTTTCTTAAGGTTCTTTTTGGTACTGGAAACTATTCTTCACAAATAGAACATGTACTGAGCAGTTTAAATAATTGAATCTTTCCTTCCCCAGTCAATATACTAGCCCTTAAAAAGTAGGGTTCAACTGCCTATTGTTGAGAATATTCATTACTTGTAATTGTATAAAAGTCTGTATTTAATATCTTTGTGGCAAACCATCTAGAACAAGTATAGAACCAATGCTTTCAAGTAAATTGAAAGTACTCAATTTGATTCTGATACCTGATATGCTAACTTTGAAATTTGCTTATCTATTCATCAAAATTCTCTTTTTTGGGGAGATTTGGTCACACCAGGTGATGCTCAGGGGTTACTCCTGTATCTGCGTTCAGAAATCTCGCCTGGATTGGAAGACCATGGTCCATCCTAAGTCAGCATGTGCAAGGCAAACACCCTACTGCTTGCGCCATTGCTCCAGGCCCCAAAATTGTCTATTTTTGAATCTAACCCAGGTTTGTGGAGAGCTGATGTCATCTACATTAAAAGGACCCAAACTGCTGGTCTTCAGAAGACTCCTATGATTCAAACTTTCCAACATTCAATAATCTTTAATTGCTGCTTCGCTAGAATCTTGAAAAATAAAATAGGAAAGACTGCCCTATTTATACTCCTCTACTCTCATATCCTCAAAAACTATTTGTCAATATCAAAATATTATTTGAAAGAAATTGTAAGCGTTTTAGAGATTAAATTATAATTATTTTTATATATATTGAGTGAAAGGTTTTATTTAAGATCTCTCCTAAAAGTCCTTGAGAACACCATATTTTATGCACTATCACATCAGACAAACACAAATGAAACCCTTTCCTCCCCTCAAAATGAAGCCTTTAATAGCAACCAGATGACTTAGAAATGAGATCGTAGCAGTAGAATGACTGGAAAAAAAAAAAAACCAAATCTCTTCATTGTATGACTATTGAAAGATTTTGACATTACAATAAATTATCTAGGATTCTAAGGAACATTTTTTTTTGTCAGTTAGTATAAAAGAATCATTGAAACATTCTTTTGATTTCAAGGTATCTGAATTTCCTTGAGTAAAATGAGAGTTAAAAGATATTCTTGTGCTAGAGGGATATCATGATTTTCTTTACATGTATTAGAACAGGGTTTAATCTTTGTATCAAAAATGGTTCCATTTTTGATCATAGAAATATGATTTCTAAGCACAGTTCAAGAGTAAGCAATAAACATTACCATCTATAGCCTAAAAACCATAATCAAATTTAAATAAAAATCAAATCATATTGGAACCAGAGCAGTGGCGCGAGAGGTTTGGGTTTGCCCTGCAATCTCTAACCTGGGCATCACCGGGTTTGGCCTAAAAACAAAAAAATAAAATAAAATATAAAAAAATATTATTTGATGAGTATCAAATACATCTACCACTCTATCAAATTCCCCATATAAAACTAAGAAAATGAGTATTAAAATTAATTGCAAAAATCAAAAATCTGACTTAAATTTACTAAAACCTCTTCTTTCTGCTCCATTCTTAAATTGTGTCCAGGGATAAAAGCAATTTCTCCTTGTCTAGAGAAAATAGTTTTTTTCCCTCAGTTATTTTTTTCCAAAAAAAAAAAAATACTGTAAATGGTTCATCTAAAGTTGAAAGTGAGAAGAAAGTCTGACCTATGTATTCCTTCACCCTAGTTCTCATTGAGAATGACATCATATAGAAATCACAATTAAGCATATAAGTGAACCTCCACATAAATTATTCTGCCCAATATAGTATCTAGTTTAAAGAAATCTGGATTAGTGCTAGTAGCAACTGATTCATTAATGTGTCAAGGAATATGCCTTTTATAGTCTGTATAAGTGAAATATTTAGTACTCTCTAAACTATATTTTCTATTTATATTTAGTCAAGTAAACTTCTATTCAGGCTATGGAAAACTATGTTGTCTTTCTAAGTGGTAAAGGAGCTTGCATTAAGGAGAATATGATTGGGAAGTTGCCATTTTTGCTGTATTGAGGCCAAACCAGCTCTAACACTATCTTTGTTTAGAAGAGGTCTTTATTATTTTTTAAACAGATGTCTTACTGAAGCACATTTTACTATTTATGTTAGCTTTCTGTAAAATATCTGAGAAAATCCAAAGTAACAATGAAAAATGATTGTGTTTAGAAAATCAAGTAAATCCAATAATATTTCTGACAGAATTGATTAGAATAATGTCAAATGCTTCTCTCCACTCCTTTTAAAAGTTATTTCATACATAAAGATAATGAAATATGTTGCCTGTCACTTGTAAATTGTGCTGAAAATCTAAAAAAGATAATTTAAAGATTTTCAGGTAGAAAAAACAAATGCTTTATTTTATTTGTCCAAGAAATATATTAGGAGCTTTCTATCTCAGTTGGAAACCACAAGAGTGGAATAGGTATACAAAGTCAGATATAAAATTTCTTCAAGAACCATGATTCCTGAATTATATATGCATCTTTATATAATAGACAGGGATGACAAGTATTTGGTATCACATTAATAAATTGTTCAAGATATATTATGGCAGTTTATCATTATAAATACTAAATCAGATGTTTAACATTCAAAAAACTAGAATCAAATTTCCATCTGCCCCACTCACTAACTCTAAGACTTAAAAAGTCACTTATCCTCTTGCAACTTTCATTTTTCTCCTTTTTTAAAAGCAAGCAATCAATAATAATGGCCTTAGTAGTTCATAGAGTGGCTAAGTGTATAGCATATGCAAATAACTTTTGTGATACTTTGCGCAAGCTAATCATTCAATAAGCTCTATCATTACCATTATCTTAGGACACTATTAAATGCCCTAAGAGATAGCATAGGCCTTTAAAATGCATTCCTTCAATTCTCTTTTCTATCTATTCCCATTTTTATTTCAATATCATAATTACATAACATTTCTCAAACTCTGTAGCCCTTCACATGATTATTATGTTTTATGAGGAAGATCTTACATCTTTCTTATGGTCTATTTCATTACTTCTACTATCTGTAAACTCCAACTAGTTTATCTTTATTTTTATTGTTTTTCTCAATCAAGAACAGATCTGTCACAAAGCAAATGAATAATATACAAATTAAATATATAAAATAAAGCATTGTGCAGACCCTGTGTAGGCCAGCAAGTGTCAACTTCCTCCTCCCAGTGAGATTGGGGAAGCTCATGACCAGGAAAGAATGGGAAACAAGCTGATGACCAAACACAGTTTATTCCCTTACATCAATGCTTATATAAGACCAAAACAAGAGCTGGGATATCTAAAGAGTAACAGACCATAACCTGAGAAGGTAGGTGAGGTGCTGGGGAGAAGCTCAACAAGAAAAATGAGCTTTAGGAGTGTCCTGGAGCAAAATAGTAAAGCCTGGACTCTGTGAGGGAAGAGAAATGGCCAGGTCAAGCCCCCCCCCAAAAATACTAATGGGGCAGAAAGGGAATGTCACCCCTCTTTGTGCTGTCCCTCTTTATCTAGTCTTGTGTTGTCTTTGAAGCTTTCAGCCTTAATAAGAATCCCTGGAACAAACTCTCTAAAGAGTCCGCAAGAACAAATAGCTCTACAATGGTGCAGTCTGCCAAATGGTATGACAGTGGTCCTTTATAATGCATCATACTTTTTTAAATTTTATTTTGTTTGGGAACCAGATCCAGCAGTGCTCATGAGTTATCCTGGCACTGTACTCAGAAATCACTCCAGGTAGGCTGGAGGGACTACAGAGATTCTAGGAATTGAAACCAAAGTCAACCCAATGCAGCGCAAATGACCTACCCACTGTGCTATTGTTCTGACCCCAAGCAAGCATCATTCTTTTTACACAGATAAGAAAACTGTATATCTAAAAAAAATTCAGCAAATGGCTTAAAATTAAAATGATTGCAAGAATCAAGTAGAGGAGCAAGATTTTCAACACTGGTACTTATTATCAGAACTCACATTCATTTATTTGAATTTTGCTGCCTTGTTGAGCCTAGCTTTGTATGTGGCAGAGCTCTAGTATTTCGCTTCTTTCCTAACAATTTTTCAAAGCACACTTTTCCTATACAATATCCTTAATGGAATACCAAAGGGGGCAACTTGTAAATCTCAGTTAGTGCAGTCCTTTTGAACACCAACCACTGACATTCGAGCAGTTAAGCAATTATTGCTGCTGGAAATCCAAAGCCCCAATCCACATATTACCAACAGTTCTTCTACCTCCAGTGAATTTACCTCCAGGAACAGTAAAAAAGAAAAGCAGTGAAATAGCAAAGTAAACATTTGATAGTTAAGTATCACAATGACATGTCTTAGCTTACTTGTTTTTGTAAGGTGAAAGACAACATTCCTTAAGTAACAGTTTAAAAAAGTTGATAGCAAAACCAATTTATACATGCAATTTTTTCTATCATCAAAAGACATACTCAAATGTTAAGAAGGTCTTTTACTGCTTAGCACTCTAATTTTTTGTTTTATCTTAGAGGCTATGTCTGTCAGTGCTTAGGGTTTACTCCTGGATCTGAGCTCAGGGATCACTCTGGAAAGAGCTTTGGGGGGGTTCTATTTGGTGCTGGGGTTCAAACCAGGATCAACCACATGCTTACATTAACCACTGTATTGTCTCTCCAGCCCTATTTTAATTATTTTATATGCATCAAATTAGTTACCCAAGGAGAGAGCACGTGACTCAGGAGCAGAAGTCTTGTTATGTATAAAGCCAAGAGATCAATACCCCAAATAGTTGAACTTAGTTCTAAGTTACTTTAAGTTGTTAAAAGAGAAAGGAAGCTGGAAACAACACCGATTTTACACTACCTCACTTTATTTTCTATTGCAAACTCCACGGTTAATAACAGTAGACAGGCAACTTAATATTTCCATGTTTGTTTAAGAGTTTCCTTTTTTCCTCATTTTTTAATAAAATTATATGGATTTAGGGGCCTGAGCGATAGCGCAACAGTAGGTCTTTTGCCTTGCATGTAGCTGACCCAAGATGGACCTGGGTTTGATCCCCAGCTTCCCATATGATCCCCAAACCAGGAGCAATTTCTGAGAGCATAGCCAGGAGTAATCTCTGAGCATCAATAGATGTGGCCCCAAAATCAAAATAATAATAATAATAATAAAATTATATAGATTTTTCAAAGAACAACACAACACTGTATACTTTAGGGTTCATATATAAATCTAATTAGCACCCTCAAATGAATTCTCATACTAATTTATAGCAAAACTTAATTGTGTTTACCTTTAGGAAAGTGGAGTGTCAACATCACTGAGACTATTGAAATATGGGATCTGTTATGAAATCACAAATGTGCCCAGAAGAGGCTGATTAGCGTAACCTGCTATTTAAATAATTCTCAAGAAAATAGCTCACTGTTCTTTATTACTTAGAATAGGCGAATTCATACATAAATAAATAGCTTGATGTTAATGACTATAATTAATAGTACAATGACTATATGTTGTGTTTGTTAATCATAAAGCATCAAAACTCCATACCTGTAAAATATCGTAAGTAGTTCTCTCTTATGCCAAAAGAAGAGTTCTTTTTAGCTTCCAATTGATTCAGTCAAAATGGAACAGTGCATGTTAACATAACCTTTCTTTTGTCACTAATATTTTTCTAGGCAATGTATGGGGAAGCAAGATTAAGGTTAAAAGTCTTGGCCTGAAAGAAATTGCAGTGTCACTGAAGAGGAAACATTGAAATACAAAGTGTCCTCAGCAGATGTGCTCAAGGGAGGATCCACTTGATGAAATATGTCTAGAAGGTTGCTTTATCCAAAATGCCTCCTAGCCCCAACACAGGTGCATTTCAAGATACCTTATGTTAATCAGCCATATCTTTCTTGCAGTCTTTGAAGACATTTAAAAGGAATCAGTGAAATCTAGAGGAAAAATTCTCGGGTTTAAAGTTTGACAGTTCAAGCTTTAAATATTGTTTTATACACACTAAATGCTGAAAAATAGTGGGCAAATTATTTAACCTCTCTATGCAGAGGTTTATGTTTTGAAATAGTACAGAGATATTTGTACAATAATTATCATACTATATAAAATAAAAATCAATGTTGGCCTACTGAATATAAAATTCCCTACTTTCTTAATTTTTGTTGTATTGTGTATACAAAAATATCGTGCCTCTTGTGTTTGAATTTGCAGACTCTGATGTAAAATATAAGAATGCTATCAGGGGGGCCAGAGAGATAGCATAGAAGCAAGGCAAGCCTTGCATGCAGAAGGACATGGTTCGAACCCCTGCATCCCATATGGTCCCCTAAGCCTGCCAGGAGTATTTCTGAGCATAGAACCAGAGTAACCCCTGAACACTGCCAGGTGTGACCCAACAAAAACAAAAAAAGAAAAAAAAAGATTGCTATCAGGCATCCACAAATAATGAGTGGCAATTTTAAATCAATAAGGAAGTCCTACTTAGATTAATTTGCAAATATGAATGCAGGTCATTTTATCAAGGTAGACAGTCATTCATTTAACTTTTGTTTTGCTTTTGGGAGGGCACATTTGATGATACTCTGGGGTCACACTAGTTCTGTGCTCAAGAAATACTCCTGGTGGTGCCTGGGACACTATTTGGTATGTAAGGCAAGTACCTTTCCCACTGTACCTATCTTGGTAGCCCCAGGCAACTACAGCTAAAGCTTTTTCCATTGCAGAAAGACAGAACCCTACTATAAAGTAAGTCCTCTTTTATATTATTCTTAGCCTAGAGCAAATCCCTGGCAATATTAAAACAGAGTAGTTATTTTCACAAATCACACATTTTTTCCTACAGGCAGCATTCCAAAATTTACTGCAGCTCCTAAGACTTCAAAACAACCGTCTGTACAATGACTTTTGTGTGTGTGTTCAATATTTCTTTATTTGTATTAAAAGGCACCATGACCTCTTTAAGGGCATGACAGATATTTGTGAATAGGTAGTCATAATTTGGGAGGGAAGATAAGGAGTTGGACCATATTTAACTGTTTTCGAGCTTACTCCTGGCCCTACACTCAGGGATCATTCCTGATGGAGTGTTAGGGGATATAATGTGGTATTTGGGGATCAAATCCGTGTAGATCTTCTACAAGACAAGCAACATACCTTCTGTATTATGACTTCAACCACTAATGCTATAGTTATAAAAGACAAAAATTTATTGCTCATAAAAAAAAACAAAAAAACAGGGTTCTCAACTTTGTTCCTTTGGGAAGCTCAACTGATAAATTACCTATTGCCTAGAATGTGAAAGCAATTCAAAGGTACTGGTTCTGACTCATAAATTAGAATTCAAGCAAGTTCACCAGCCTTCCCTTTGGATATATTCAGCTACAGAGAGAAGCCACATACAAACTCCTTACTGATACTCCTGCCTCATTGTGCTTAGATTGTGGCAAAATTTTCTTTGTTTAGTGAAAGAAAGTTGCTATGCAAGATATCAAGGTGCTTGTGTTATATAAGTTTAATAAAAAAAGACCCAACAACTTAGGAAAACATGTAAGTAAGCCAGAGACATAGATAAGTAAACAATAGATAAGGTTTAGTTTTTATGCACTGCTCAGATTATATTTTAGTTCAAGAGCTTTTAAATGACAAATATGGATAAAAACATACCTGTGTCATTATATTTTCTAACCAATTGCAACTTCCAAAGCTCCCATGTCTTTTTTTATTTCCTTTTGTGAGCTGTGAATTTTTGAGATATTTTAATACTTGAGTTATATATTTAGAAATATGAAAGACAGGGGGCTAGAATAAATACAATAGTTAGGGTAGTTGCCTTGAATGTGCATGACACCACTGTTTTGGTATAGCCAGGAGTGTTCTCTGAGCCCAAGATTTAAGTCCTGAGTATCCTCAGGTGTCCCCCCAAGAAATAAAAAAAGAAGATTGAAAAACAAGACAGTTTAAGTAGCTGACCCTGCAGAATTGAATATATTTAAGAAGAGGCAATACTGTATAAATGTTTTTTATGAAATTCACAATCACTTCATAATTTGTACTGTCCAAAATGTCAACAATTATTTACTCAGTAAACATTCCTAAGTCCTATGTGAAGTGCTCTTAATCTTTTTCAAATTAAATCAATTTGAATAAAAAATTTGTTTGCAAAGGGGCAAATATTGGATTATTCGCAGATAGTTCCAGACATTTGAACAATGATTGAATTAATGTGTACTCAAAACGCATTTTGCTATTTTCAGCTCCAATCAATGAACAGTACTGATATGAATGAAAGTTATAGAAAGCGGAGGTGAAATAAGAACACAGAAAATTGAAAGTAAGATGTGTTAGTGTGTTTCTAGAAAATTCTGGATGTTACCAAGTATCTTAACACAACAAGTAAAATAAAGAAAACAATTGAAGAAAACTATATCAGAGGAAAAGTGACTACTTATTTGTTGTTCAATCTATAGTTGAATCCATTTTTTTGTTTGTTTGATTTTGAGGGCTGGAGAAACTGTACAAGGTTGTGACACTTGCTTTTTTTAAATTAAAACATTTATTTAAGCACCATGATTACAATTATTTTTGTAGTTGGATTTCAATCATAAAAAGTACACCCTCTTCACCAATGCAATCTTCCAACTACCAATGCCCCCATCTCTCTCCTCCTCCACTCCCCTGCCTGTATTCCATTCAGGCATTCTATTTATCTCACTGACTACCATTATGATGATTGTTGCTGGTGTAGTTATTTATTTAATTGCACTCACCAATCTTTGTGGTAAGCTTCATATTATGGGCTGGTCCTTTCAAACCTCATCTCTATTGTCTGGATATTATTACCATACTATCTTTTATTTTTCTTAAATTCCACAGATGAGTGAGACTATTCTGTGTTTATCTTTCTTCTTTATCATTATTATCATTCAGCATAATAATTTCTATCCATGTCCATCCATGTATAGGAAAATTTTATGACTTCATTTATCCTGACAGCTGCATAGTATTCCATTGTGTATATGTACCATATTTCTTTAGCCACTCATCTGTTGTTGTGCATCTGGGTTATTTCTAGATTCTGGCTATTGTAAATAGAGTTGCAATGAACATAAGCATGCAGAAAGCATTTTTATATTGTGTATTTGTGTTCCTAGGGTATATCCATTGGGGTTGTATAGCTGGGACATATGGAAGCTCAATGTCCAGCTTTTAGTAGAGGACTCTTCATATTGTTTTTTATAAAGGCTGGACTAGATAAAATTCCCACCAGCAGTGAATGAGAATTCCTTTCTCTACCATCCTCTTCAGTGCTTATTGTTCTTGTTCTTTGTGATGTGTTCCAGTCTCTGTGGCTTGAGGTGATACCTCATTGTTATTTTGATTTGCATCTCCCAGATGAATAGTGATGTGGAGCATTTTTTCTTGTGCCTTTTGACCATGTGTACTTCTTTTAGGAAGTGTTTGTTAATTTCTTCTCCTCATTTTTGATGGATTGTTTTGGATATTCCTTTTTCTATCAATTAAAATTCATCCTCACATTTAGCAATCAGATTACAAACTGGTGTTTTATAGGGAAATAATTGACTTCCTTTAGGACTAGCCTAAAAGCTTTGGTGTTGTTTAAATAATTCATCCCCATATTATAAATTACTAAAAATGTTATTTCTATAACAACATTTTCTCAATTTGCATAGGCACACATGCTACATTCTAAAATTCACTGTATATACTAGCTACAACTTTTTAAAAAAATAATCAAATTTTCAGCTTTTACTAAGCGTGTGAAAACATCAAGACAAGATTTCCAATAGCATTATAAAGAAATTTTAATTAATTTGTCTCTAAAAACAGATAGCAATATTGCAAAAAATAAATAAATAAACTTATAGGCCATTATTCTTGCTAAACTTAGATGCAAAGATCCTCAACAAACAGAAACCTACAATTCATCACGAAAGTCATACAGTATGAACAAGTAGGATTTATTCCAGAAATCCAAAAAAGGTTTAATATACACAATTCAATCAACATAATACACCATATCAATAAAATTAAAAAACAGCACTTGACAAAATTCAGCATTTTCATGATAAAAACTCTCAACAAGATGATTGAAGAAACTTTCCTCAATATAGTAAAAACTATTTATCATAAGCCCACAGCAAACATTATAATCAATGGGGGGAAAAAAGACTCTTCTCTGATATCTGGCACAAGATAAGGTTGGCCATGCTCCACACTTCTTTTCAATGTAGTACTAGAAGTACTTGCCATAACAGTAGGCAAGAAAAAGAAATCAGGACATCCACATCGAAAAAAAAAAAAAAAAAAAGAAGTCAAACTCTATTTGCAGAATACATTATACTATATTTAGAAATTTCTAAAGACTTCAAAAAGACTTCTAGAAACAAGTCTTTTAAAATGAAGTAGCAGGCTACATCATTAATACACAAAAATCTGTGGCTTTTCTATATAAAAATAAAGAGAAAAATGTTTAAAATAAAATGCCAATACCATTCACAATTATGCCTTAGAAAATCAAGTGTCTCAGAATCAACTGGAAGAGGTGAAAAAACTATACAAACTACTAAATAGTATTTTAAGAAATTAAAGAGGGCACAAGGAAATGGAAACATAATTCCTGCTCACAGATTGAGGATTAACATAATTAAATTTCAATACTTCCCTTAGCATTGTAGATTTAATGCAACCCCTTTCAGCATACCCATGACATATTTCAAAGAAAAAAATAAAATATTTTTAAAATTTTACGTGGACCAATACATGCCCATGTATAGCTAAAACAAACCTCGGGTAAAATAAGATGAGAAGTTTCATATTTCAAAAAAAAAGCACTGTAATTTATATGGAACAATAAATGGTCATGAATAGCTAAAAAATTCTTGGAAAAAATAAGGTGAGAGGTATATCACTTTCCCCAACTTCAAGCTTTTCAAAAAAGTGACAGTCATTACTTTAAAACAGTATAGTATTGAAATAAAAACAGCCTTGGATTAATGGAATGAATTTGAATGTCCTGAGACTAATACTCAGGTATATAATCAAATATTCATTAATAAAAGGATCAAGAAATATGTACTGAAGCAAAGAAAGTCTCTTGAACAAGTGGTGCTGGGTCAACTACATATATATAAAAAAATTATAAATGAACGTTGTCCTCTCTTTAATGCCCTGCACAAAAGCCAAGTCAAAAATGGATTTAAAACTTTGATATCAAACCTGAAACCATGAGGCATATGGAGAAAAACATTGGCAGATCTCTCCATAACACTGAAGCTAAAGGTATATTTAAGAATGAAACAGCATTAGTTAATCAAATGGAAACAAAGATAAACTGATGGGACTGCATTAAACTAAGAAATTTTTGCAACTATAAGGACATAGTAACCAAGATACAAAGACTTCCCATGGAATTGGAGAAACTATTCATTATCCATTTGATATAGAATTAACATTTAAGATATATAAAGCACTGGTAAAGTGTAACATGAAAAAGCATCTAACTTCATCAAGTAATGGGAAGAGATGAACAAAAACATCCTCAAAGAAGAAATATTGATGGCTATAGGCACAGAAAGGTGTGAATCAAAACAACAATGTGATATCATCTCACAACACAAAGACTGGCAAACACCAAAAAGAGAAAGAACAACCAGTGCTCATGTGGATATGTGGAGAAAGTATTCTCATTCACTCCTGGTGGGTATGTAGACAGCTGTAGCCATTTTGGAAAACAATATGGACATACCTCAAAAAAAAGAAATTGAGCTCCCATATGACCCTGCAATGCTCTTTCTGGGAAAATACTCTAGGGACCCCAAAATGCAATATTACACAGCTGTTAGAAAAAACTGAAGTCAAGAAATTTGCTTATACATGGATAAATATGGAGAATATTATGCTGAGTAAAATGAGTCAGAAAGAGAATAGACAAAGAATGAAGCACTCACATGTGGGATATTAAAAATAGACAATATGGTAATGATACCTACAGATAGTGAGAAGAGGTTCAAGAGGACTGGTCTGGTAGAAATTTTGTCACAAAAAAAGCAGGTGAGTGCAAGTAGGGCAGAGAAGAGAACCCTATGACAATGATAATTGGAAATGATCACTCTAGATCAGAACTGGATACTTAAGGGAGGTGAAAGGATGTGTGATGCCCTTTCAGTAACATTATTGTGGACCACAGTGTCTAAAATGGAACAAAATAAAAAGACTGAGTGAAAGTGAGAAAAGAGAGAGGGAGAGAGAGGGAGAGGGTGATAGAAGAGATGAGGAGTGTCTGCCATAGAGGCAAGTGGTGGGGATAGTAGGAAGTGCAGGGCAGGAGGGAGACAGAGGACATTGGTAGAAAAAAATTGCACTTCTAAAGAGATGGGTTTTTACAGTGTATAATAAAAACTCAATCATGAACAACTTTTAATTATATCTCATGTTTATTTTTTTAAATGTATAAAAGAAATGTGATGAGAAGCATGCCCCTCCAGCCAGAGATAGTACAGGGATTAAGGGACTTGATTTGCATACAGAAGGTTCAGATTAAATCCTGAAGCTACATTTTTTGTCCCCTGGGCACTGCCAGAACTGATATCTGCACAAAGATGCAGGAATATTCCCCCAAGCTCTGTTCTGTATGCTGCCCAGCCCCTAATAAAGACAAAGGTCTAAATGTATATTCTATCTGGGGGGGTTCTAGAGATTGAGCAATATAAGGGATGTAGAATTGTAAAGAACAAGTCAAGTTCTTGGATTTTATATGACTGAACCCAATTCAAATTCCAACATCATTTATGGTCCTATGAATAACAATTAAAAAAATTGCACAAAGCCAGCATTAGTTCCTGAAAACTATTATGTATCCCCTCAAAAAATTGTAAATGAAAGAGGTTTTATTATCTTTTAAAGGTGGAAACCAATAAAAAATAACATTGGCTAAAGCAGTTTGCAATTCTTTTACTGTGTAAAGACAGATTTATAACTATGAAAAAGCAGCCCGGGTTTGTATATATGTGGAATAAGAGAGATGTCTACATAGACAGATGTCTGGATCAAACTTGAAGAATTTGGAAAAATATTGGCACAAGAAAATGGATAATTTAAGTGCCAAATGAAATGACCATAGAAACTTCAGGAATGAGAATCTCTGGATAACATTAAAAGAGTTAATGAGGAAAGAGGGGATAGCATAGTGGTAGGGCTTTTGCCTTGCACATGGCTGACCCAGGACAGACCTCAGTTCGATCCCTGGCATTCCATATGGTCCCCTAGCCAGGAGCAATTTCTGAGTGCATATTCAGGAGTAATCCCTGAGCGTCACAGGGTGTGCCCCAAAACCTAAATAAATAAATAAATAAATAAAAATAAAAAATAAAAAAAGTTAATGAGAAAAGACTCTGTAAATCACAACATTATCTTACAGATGTTTCAATTAATTAAGATTTTGTCTTTTTCCTTCCCATTACAGAAGATTTAAAAGAAATATATAGTAAGTAGAAGTCCAAAGTGCTGGTCTGAAACCAGTACTCAATGAGGACAAGGAATACCTATAAGTATGAATAAAGTTGGAAAGTTTGATTATTGCATGGAGCACTAAGCAGTGCTAATTATTCAATGGAGACAGTGTGTATATGACTTAAAGTGGCCACCGGGCTTTTTATTACCTAAGAGTGTATAGAATGTCTTCAAATTTACAAGAGTTTTATCCAGGGTCAGAGGAAGAGCTTCTCCCCTATGAATACATTTTATTACAACAGTGGGATACAAAATAAAGTTGCTTTTGATTACACCCCATGAGCCTTACTCATTGAAAATAAGTTATATTTACTTCTTAAGACAGAGAGAATGTCTTTTAAGGGAATACATGATTAGTCTTCCCAATAACTTTTAAACAGACCTTAATTTGTAAATTTATTAATGTTTTTACTGCTAGATATTAACAGAAAAATGTTTTTGGTCAATAGCTTTAATTTAGATATAGCTTTAATTTAGATATAGCTTTAGAGTTATAAGGAGCATCTTGAGGACAAGCAAATAGCTCTAGACTTTATTAAAACCACACTCCAATAAAAGTAATCTTGAAGCAGTGTTCTTCATAAATAAACACAAGCAAAATATTATTATATGAGTTCTTTCCAAATTTACCCAATTCCAATTGCCATTTTTCCCCAGCTCATTTGCATGCCCATCCTCTTTCACACTTCACCAAAGGTAGAAACTGCCACAAGTTGTATTTAAAATTAGATGTTCTAGGAGTCTACATTTTATTCAGTCTTTTTTATCTTCATCATATTTTCTCCAATTAGATTTATTAATAGTTTTTAAAAAATAAGTATAGTTTAGACACCCCATAAGCAGGATAATTAGAACTTGCATCCCCAAAACTGCCAATTATAGGGATTTTGCTATATATTAAATCTATATTTAATAATCTATATATTATCAAATCTAATAGTATTCAAGAATTCTCTTGAAAAAAGATAGGATAGTATTTTTGGCATTGTAGATGGAATACAGTAAGAAATAGTGTGAGGGTTTTTTAAGAAGAGGAGAGAATTTGGGATGTGCTGAAGACAATAAAAACTAAAAAATGGCAAAGATCAGATCACATCTTTTCCTGTGCTGTATATCTTCTTGAGTGAATCTTCCAACCTGTAAATGAAAAACAACAAAGAACTTTGAAAATTCTAGATATCATATTAGAATAAGGCCAAAAGGGCATGAAGAAGATATGTCCAGACCTGTAGAAGACTCAGAAAATCTAGAACTCTGGTTTTTTCTGAACTGACACAAAGGGCTTATGATATCAAAGCTTCTAAATATATAGTAATACATTCACTCAAATTCAACTCAGAGAAATTTCTCCCACTTTCAAAATAAAATATGAAATGTGGGGTCAGTGATAGGTCTCAAAAGGCTAGCATGCATGCTCTGCATTACAGAAGCTCAAGTTTCAAAAAGCATAACATCCCATGACCCCAAAATAATGTCAGGATTGATTTTTAAGAAATGAGTCAGGCATTTTGGGATGTATGTATAAATAATGCAAAATGAAATAAAATTCTTAAAATTAAATTATTGTGCACACACTTATTTGCCCACACCTTTCCCGGAGGGTACTCCTGGCTCTGCTCTCAGAAATCGCTCCTGGCAGGCTCAAAGGACCATAAGGAATGCCAGGGACCAACCCTGAGTTGGTCCTCGGTCTGCCACGTGCATGGCAAAATATGTCCTATCAGCTGTGCTATCGCTCTGGTCCCTTATTTTAAAATGATACTTTTTTTTTAATTTTAGGGGACATAAAATGATTTAAAAGAATTAACAGAAATGTAAGGGTAGAGGGAGAGAGAGTGAACAAGAGAGAGAAAAAAAGAGAGAGATGAAAGAATAAGACAGAAATCTGTTAAGAGATATGATGGACTTATCCAGAGGGAAAAAACTGAGAATACACATTTTAGGTAGTAAATGTGGGCAAAACTCCAAGATGGAGAATGATGTCCAGATGCTATTACAAAGTTTGTTTTGCATAAGGACTTCTTTCCAAACTGTCTTGGCCTGCAGTTCTTTGCAAATAGAAAAGTTAATAGAGGTTGTCAAAAGAACACTTATTATTTCTTTCATATAGTTTTCAAGATATCTAGATTCTCTTGAAGCTTCTCCTTTTCTCTGGGTGTCTACTGGTCTCTGCGACACTTCCTTCTCACCTGCAGGTAGTGATTCAAAAAAATCAATACCAGTGCCATCTTTGCCCCATCCCTTCCCACACCCCAAGGCCCCACTCTCCATCCCCCATTTACCTTTTTACAATATTCTTCTCTAGAGTGTTTAACCCTTAAACCTTTCATTTGTATATTGGAGGACACATTCTTAGAGCTAAGCATTGTTTTATTATTTTAGTTCTCATGTGAAACAAGGAATCAGAAATTTAAAAATACAATGCCCTGACTGTGCTTACAATCTATTTTAAACACCAGAAAATTTTATCATGAATGTTTATTTTTCTTGCATCTTTCTCATTCTTCTGTCTCTTCTTCTAGCTTTTTCATTTTGATAATTAATATAATTTATACATTTTGTGTTTAAGCCAATTCTAGTAAATATGATAAATAGTATATTTTATATTAAGTTTACAAATTTACTATTTAATCCCAGTTTTCTTTTTAAGAATAAAAACATGTTCATAAAAGTAAATACAACATGTATCATTCTTTCATGAAATAAGAGATCATCGAAGACCCATATAGTTGTTGAGTTTTGTTTCCGAGTTTTTTAAATTGTGACTAGGTTTACTAAATTATGTTGATAGGTAAAGAAGAAAATAAAAAGGTTTTATTGTATACTTAGTATGAACAGATGTTGTTTTCAATCCAAATATAAGGAATACCAAAAACAATTTTATTCTATGGTGTCTGACAGTTTTTTCTTCATATTACTTTTTCTTTCTGAGATTATTTTGCCCTATGCCTGGTGGTACCTACTCAGGACATGCTCCTGAATCTGTATTCTAGTAGAGATGTCTTCTAGTAGTGCTAAGGGGGGCATATGCAGTGCAGCAGAGCAAACGGCTAGGATACACATCCATTTCACTCCTTATTTCCACACTTAGATACGTGCCTAATGTAATATATACACTCAAAAACATAACTCTTAAGTAAACCAAAAGAAGACATTTATTATTTCTTGAATTAATATGCAATTTATTTGAAGACATTTAGAATATGCAAACAAGTCATTAGAGTTATTAGCACAGGGGACTACAAATTAGCATAGGGAACAACCACACTAGAACCAGAAAGTGCTATTACTATTTTTTAATTAATTATTTTATTTAAACACTGTGATTGTAAAGGTGTTCATGATGCAGTTGTTTATTTTAATGGATACAAAGCTATTCATGATTGAGAATCACTCATGCATGCCCACTTCCCACCACCAATGTTCTCAGTTCAGTTTCCCTCCAGTCCTCCCCGCCACTTACCTTTAAGACAATTTTATTCTCTCTCTCTCTCTCTTTCTCTCTCTCTCTCTCCCTCCCTCCCTCTCTCTCTCTCTCTTTCACACACACACACACTCACACACACACTTCCTTTCACTCATCACCCTTTTAGACACTGTGGTTTGTAATATTGTTACTGAGGAGTATATCCCTAACACTTTATCTCTTCAGCATACAATTCCAGTTCAGAGTGATCATTTCCAACTATCCTTGTCATAGGGGTGCCTTCACTGCCCTAAATGCATTCTCCTGATATTTGAGGAAAGTTTCATACCATAAATTGGTTCCCCTGACCCTCATTTCTATTGTCTCTGAAAAGTATTACCATGGTAACTTTTATTCCATAATCCCATAAGTGAGTGTGCTAAGTGAAATAAGTCAGAGAGAGAGAGAGAGAGAGAGAAAGCTGCAGAATGGTCTCACTCATCTATGGGTTTTAAGAAAAATGAAAGACATTCTTGCAATAATTTTCAGAGACAAAAGAGAGAAGGGCTGGAAGTTCCAGCTCACCTCATGAAACTCACCACAAAGAGTGGTGAGTTCAGTTAGAGAAATAACTACATTGAGAACTTTCCTAACAATGAGAATGTTTAAATAAAATATTATTTTTAAAAAAGAATAAATAAAATTAGCATTACACATTACATGGTGATCTGATAAATTATTATGCAATATTATAGCATATAATACAGAACATGTTATATATTCTACATAATATAGCATAAATAAAACAAATTATACATTATGAAATTTATTTTTGTCTAGAAGAATTATGATTAAACTACGATTTTATCAACCTCATCTTTAAACTCTAAATATCATATAAATATATTAGGACAGAATTATGAATTATAATAGCCTATTCTAGCCTTAATTTTTTTTACTTAAATGAGGTTGTTCATAAGAGTATTTTTTCACATATAAAATTGTTTATGATTGAGTTACAATCATATAATATATAACAGCCTTCACCACTGCACATTTCTCACCACAATTGTCAACAGTTTCCTTCTCACTCTCCCTGATACCCATTTCCCTCCCATCTACCCTTTCCCACCTTCCTTTGGGGAGGTCATTGTACTCTCTCTCTTTCTCTCTCTTTTCCCCTCTCTTACCCCTCCCCCTTCATCCTTTCTTTTAGGACATTGTGGTTCCGTTCATACTACTGCAAATGAAGGGTGCCATGAATGGCTTTTCAATATTAGACATTCTCTACCATTACTGCATTCTCTGCTCTTTGTGGTCAGATATCTACCATGGAACAGTCCCCCTGATTTTCATCTCTGTTTTCTCTGGATATCATCCCCATGCTGTATTTTCTTTTTCTTTTTTTTTTTCTTTTTTTTTTTTTTTTTTGGTTTTTGGGTCTCATCCGGCAGTGCTCAGGGGTTACTCCTGGCTCCATGCTCAGAAGTCGCTCCTCGCAAACACGGGGAACCATATGGGACGCTGGGATTCGAACCGATG
Organism: Suncus etruscus; assembly: GCF_024139225.1. Lineage (NCBI taxonomy): Eukaryota > Metazoa > Chordata > Mammalia > Eulipotyphla > Soricidae > Suncus > Suncus etruscus. The sequence goes on along the minus strand of NC_064866.1, from coordinate 17,227,801 downwards.
ACCTTCTGCATGAAAGGCAAACGCCTTACCTCTATGCTATCTCTCCGGCCCCTTATTTTTCTTATATACTAGTAATGAGTGATGCTATTTAATATTTATTCCTCTCCCTCTAATACATTTTGATCAGCATAATGCTCTCCATGACCATCCATGGATAAGCAAATTTAATAACTTCATTTTTTCTTTTTTTTTTTCATTATTGAGTTTTTTTTATTTTTATTGTGGCCAAAGTGAATTACAAATTTTAAACAGTGACATTTAAGGTACACAGTGACAATAAATGAGGGCCTTTCCACCACCAGTGTTGTCCTCCCTTCATCCCTGTTCCCAAGCATATATCCCTTATCTCCCTCCTTTATCCCACAGAATGCTAGTGTAACTAAAAGCATCTATGTTAACACTAATGTAAAACATTTTTTGCAGTTCCAGATATTTTTACTAGACTTCATTTTTTCTAATGGTTGCACAATATTCCACTGTATAGATATAGCATACTTTCTTTAGCCACTCATCTCCTTTAGGGCACCTCGGTTACTTCCAAGTTTAGACTATTGTAAATAGTGTTGTAATAAATATAGGAGTACAGAGGTTATTTTTGTATTGTGTTTTTGTGTATCTAGGTTATATCCCTAGGAGTGGTATTGCTAGAACATAAGCTCAATTTCCAGTTTTTTCAGGACTATTAATATTTTTTCCAGAAAGTTTGGATTAGACAACATTCCCACCAACAGTGAATTAGAGACCCTTTCTCCCCACATCCATGCCAGAACTGGTTGTTTTTATTCTTTGTGATATGTGCCATTCTCTGTATTGTGAGGTGATACTTCATTGTTGTTTTGATTTGCATCTCCCTGGTGATTAGTGATGTGGAGCACTTTTTCATGTGCGTTTGGCCATCATTATTTTTTTTTTTTGAGGAAATGTCTGTTCATTTCTTCTTCCCAGTTTTTGATAGAGATAAATTTTTTCTTGTTCAGTTTTGTCATTACCCTATACATCTTATTATTAGTACTTATTAGATGGATATTTGATGAATTGTTTCTCCCTTTTCATAAGGAGCCTTTCTATTCTAGTTATTGTTTCCTTTGTAGTGCAAATGCTTCTCAGTTTAATATAGTCCCATTTGTTCATCCCTGTTTCCACTTGCTTGCACAATAGTGTTTCCTCCGTGAATGTGCCTATAATCTCAAAGTTATATAGCTTTTTGCTATGTTTTCCTCTATGTACCTTATGGTTTTAGATCTGATATCAATATATTTAATCCATTTTGATTTGACCTTTGTGCATGGTATTAAAGTGAGGTCTGAGTTCACTATTTTGCATGTAATTGATCAGTTTTCCCAACACCATCTGTTGAAGAGGCTTTTCAGGCTCCATCTTGTATTCGTTGTCCCTTTATCAAATATAAATTGGTTGTATACCTGGAAATCACATTCAAAATACTCAAGACTATTCCATTGATCTGAGCATCTATAATTAAAACCACACTGTTTCAATTAGTATTGCTTTATAATAGAATTTAAAGACAGGAAGCCTCCCATCTTCTTTCTCCCAAGGATTGCTTTAGCTATTAGAGGGAATTTATTATTCCAAATGAATTTCAGAATATATGATGCACTTATTTGAAAAATATCATGGTTATCTTTAGAAGGATTGCATTAAATCTGCACAATACTTCAGGAAGTATTGGCATTTTAATACCCTCCCAATTCATGAGCAGGATATACGTTTCCGTTTCATTGTGTCCTCTTTTGTTTCTTGAAGCAATGTTTTATTGTATTTTTTGCATATATCTTTCACCTCTTTAGTTAAATTAACTCCAGATATCTTATTTTGTGAGGCACAATCATGTATGGGGTTGTTTTGTATGTCATTTTATTTTCTTTAACTATTTAAATATAAAAATGTCATGTAGGTAGGTTGCCTCCTTTACTATATAAATCTATTGTTTGTAGAAGTTTTTAGGTAGGGTCTTTATGATTTTCTAAATATAGTCTGTCATCTGCAAACATCGAGAGGTTGGCTTCTTCCTTTCCTATTTGGAAGTCTTTGATTTAACTTTTACTTGCCTACTTGCTATGGCAAGTACTTCCAGTCATATGTTGAATAGGAGTGGCAAGATGGGGCAATATTGTCCTGTGCCAGATCTTAGAGAAAAGACTAGCCTTAATTTTTATAAAATATTGAAAATTAGGGGCTGGCGTGGTGGCACTAGAGGTAAGGTGTCTGCCTTACTAGTGCTAGCCTAGGATGGACTGCGGTTCGATTCCCCTGGCGTTCCATATGGTCCCCCAAGCCAGGAGCGACTTCTGAGTGCATAGCCAGGAGTAACCCCTGAGCGTTACTGGGTGTGGCCCAAAAAACAAAAAAAATATTAAAAATTAAAATAATATTCTAAATCCAGTCGAGTATATTTCACTGCCTATATTACTGCAGAAAGTAAGAATTACATTAGTTCTAGATATACTTTACATTAACCACACAATTAACATCTAAAAATCTATAACATAAAATAATCACAATTTCTTTTCCTCTCAGATGTTTGCCTTCATGTTCTCATGCCAACTACCCTAAATTTGACATTATTATCTTCATCTCTTAAAAAAGTTCTCTAAAAATGCCACATTTCCAAGGACATAAAATTGAGCTATGTTTAATTATAACTCAATACTATTAGGGCTACAAAATGAGTGTACTTATATGAATAATAATGATATCTGTTGTTAACCCATACTTTATATGTATATTTCTGTTCATATTATTGCTAAAACATAGCAGAGTACAGATGGTGATAAAGAAAATAATATTAATTGACACAAATATATATTTTTTAGACAAATGTGCTATCTCACTCTGCAAACTACGAAACAGAGGGATAAATACATAAACCTTTAATCCAATCAGTAAATGTTTTTTTAAATTAATAACCCTTGTTATAAAATTAAAAATAATTTAATTTTTAAGCAAGTTTGAAATAAATGTACTTAAATAAATTTCAAAATGAAATCAATGAAATACAGCATATTGTTATTGTTTAGGACTTATTTTAAGAGACCAAATGGGCAACAAATACAAAACTTTAGAAAAAAGTGATTATAGTCAAATACTGATAAATGTTACTATATCTTTTAGCTTGTGTTTCAACTAGTAGTGGAAAATTAATAGTGGTGATATGACATAAAAATATTTGATAATAATTATGGTAAAGATTACCATTGTTCAGGAAAAAATCTATCCAATATAAATGAAAGCACAGAAATAACATACTATAGAAACAATATATTTTCACATCTCAAGAGACATATCTTCTTTTTTTATTAATATCATTATTTAAACACTTTGATTACAAATATGATTGTAGTTGGGTTTCAGTTATGTAAAGAACACCCCCCTTCATGGTGCAACATTCCCACCACCAATGTCCCAATCTTCCTTCTCCCCCCCACCCCTGCCTATACTCTAGATAGGATTTCCACTTCCCTCATTCATTCACGTTATCTCCTAAGTAAAACTGCAGAATTCCCCTTTCTCACCAGTAAAATAGTCTTGAAAGTATATTTAATTCGCTCTTTCTTGTACATCTTCAACTCTCTTGCTCTCTTGCTCTATAAATGTCCCCAGTTATGCCCAATCCCTCCTCCATTATAAAGCAGAAACCATTTTACTTTACATTTTTAATGTTCTTAACCTATTAACATATTCCAACCCACAAATTTTGACAGGAAACACTGGCATGCTATTCAGGATGAAAAGACTAAGAAAGCTCTGCATCATTGCCTTTATTCTAAATAATGATGGACAAAGTACCAAAACTTGACTCCACATAAAGGATTTTATAATCCAATCACACTCATCTCTCCTTTTATTTCTTGGGAGAGCAGACCATTCTTATAGATACTCACTAGTAAGTTCCACTCAAGATAATTATCCTTTGCTCATTGCTCATTCCTTCTTCAACCACATTCCAATTTCTTGTTTAATTCTACTGCTCCTGAAATATCTTCTTGTGTTTGGATTTTCTTATAAGATTAATTTGACTTCCTCTTTAATTATAGCATAATATACCTATAGATATCTCCTAAAATGCACTCAGTCTCTAAAGGAAAACTCATTCAGACACATAGTTTTGATTCACCAATTCATTCTAAAAACATTATAAAGTTTACTAAAATACATGTGTTTTCATAGGCCTCTGGTTCATTTGAAAATATAATGCTTTTGCCCTCAAGAAACTTAGAGCTAAGTTGGAGTAAAGACAAAAAGTATCAAGCAGAACAAGGTCATTCAAGTAGAGGTAAGGCTGTGAATCCAGGATATGAAATAAAATATATCAGTCATGATTGACTAAGATATTTCAGATATTTAAATATAAACATGCATATAAATCCACAAATAAAACAATGTGTGTTATAAAATTTATAATATATACTACACAATTTATAAGAAAGTAGAAGAAACATAGAGAAGATTAGAAAAACACTCAGACCACAATCAAAAATTTTCTCAAGTCTCCTTGAGTAAGGCAAATTTTTTTCTCTACTTTCTTTTCTATTTTTTTCTTTTCTTCTTTTTCTATTTTCCTTCTTTTCCTTTTCTTTTTATTTTCTTCTACTTTCTTCTTTTTTCTTTATTTCTCTTTTCTTTGATTTACTTGACTTCTTGTCTCTTTTTTTGTTGAATCATCAGGAGCTAGAGTTAAAAAGTTGTTGATAATTGGATTTTAGTCATAAAGTGTATTAATACTTCACCAAGGTTAATTTCAAATCAATTTTTCCAGTTTCTGTTCCATCCCTTTTCCAATCTCTAGTCTCCCTCTATGGCAAATACTTTTCTTCTCTTTCTTTCTCTTTCTCTTTGTCTCTTTCTGTCCTTCTTTCTCTCCCACCTGATTTTCTTAGTCATCATGTTTCAAACCATACGTTTTAAAAAAAAATATTTTTATTGAAATAAATGTGAATCACAAGTCTTTCACAGTTGTATTTCAGGTACATAGTGACAGTGATTTAGTGTCTTTCCCATCACCAGTGTTGACCTCCTTCCACCATAGTGCCCAGAATGCATTTCATACCTCCACCCTTGGCCCCCTAGTTTGCTAGTGTAACAGGTCTATTTTGTGTATAGCTTGTTATAGTATGAATCTCTTGATATTATTTTCCTCAACTTTGGTTTGGGTATTTAAATTTGACCATATTTTATTTCCATTCAATGCTCCTGAGACTGCTTGACCCCTGGGTCCCATCCACTTTTTTCTTTTCTCAATTTGTAAGAGGACATAGAGATATGAGGTAGAACTAGATGATTCATGGTTCTGTAAAAAGGCAGGAGTTTCTATTTAGAAGCTATAAATAAAAGTAAAAGATAAAAAATGGAAAAAGGAGAAAAATAAAAAAAAAAGGGGCAGATGTATTTTTTTCTTTTTTCTTTTTTAAGGCACAATTAACACGAGGGAAATTAGAAAGTTTCTTGGCCTAAGAGATACAGAGTTTCTCCAGCCTTGAAGCAAACTTTCATAAGATCTACTAGAGACTCCAAACATGTTAGTTGTTGAACCCCAAGAATTTTCTTTATGGTCCCAGGAAAAGTTCTTTTCAGTGGCATTTGTTGTATTCAGTCTTCTGTAATTAGAGATCTTGGCTTTTGCACAGACCTAAGAGCAAAGCTTAGGCTAAAGTCTTTCTTTATGGTCCTAGGAAAAGTTCAGTTCAGTGGTGGTTGTTGTAGTCAGTCTTCTGTAATTAGAGATCCTGGTTTTTGCATAGACCCAAGGACAGAGTGTCTTCTGATTTCATCTCACCATTAGTTGGTGAGAGAGAGCAACTGCCTTAGATCAAATTCTTGCTGTTTCCTCATCATCAGGGTATCATGGGCTGGAGCAATTTGGTGCCAAAGTGGTAATGGGGTTCCCACCAGGTACTGGTGCTGGGGACTGTGCCAGTTCTAAGGTAGGAATCCAAGGTTGATGTGCAATCAATTGAGGTCTAAGTCAAGGCACAATGACCAATGTTCAGGGTGGAAGGCAAACCTGCATTATAAAATATATAGGTTCTTATCCCTACTAGAAAAGAACTTTCTATACATAACATTTCCTTGTTTTGGTGTGCCTATGCAAACAGGAATAATACTATATTACACTATTGGTGCATTTGTGGGTAAAAAATAACTTGCTATATAGTCTCTGTGTCCTGTTTTGGACCTGAGATCTTATTCCAAGCAAGACTTTTCTGCTAGAATTTCTACTAAGTAGAAAAATAGAGGGGCGGAGGAGATAGGGAAGTTACCTCTACATATGAAGATTATCACTAAAAGTGGTAACTATAAAGGAAATGCATCTACAGAAACAAAGAAAATATAGATATACCCAGTAAGTCTTTTTATATAGTCTGAAGGGGGGAATAAAATCCAGGGCACATATTTCCCCCACTTTATGGTCTTTTGTATTCTGAGTAATGATTTGCAGCCATCAGGAATCAGGTAATTCCTCGAGCTGGTTATTTCTCCGGAGCTGTATTTGGTAGCAAGATACAGTCCACATTGAGGGGAAGTAAAAGAAAAAGAGTTGCTGGGATAGAGGGGCGGGATGTTCCAATTCCTGAGGAGTAAAGAGCTGAGGGTAAAGAAAATTAAATAGGGCAGAGTTGAGAGGGTGGGAGGATAAAAGGAATTTTGTAAGGTGGTGAATGGGGTGGAGGACAAGGAGGGAGAATATATAATAGGGACTATAAACAATATAGTCAGAGATTATGTGTTATCCCCCACATAAGAAAACACGCACCAGACGTGGCTTTTGCCTTCCTGGTGCAGTGTCTAATTTCTCTCTCAAGAATTATCTGCCAAAAGGCCCGTTCAGAGAAGTCAATTATTGACCCTTTGCGTGGATTATTGGCTATAATTCTAACACGGCTGTGACATTACATTTTCTCTTTACTATTATTTATTTGAATTTTGTCTCTTTTGCCACTACAGAAATTTGGCCTTAGCTATCTTGCAGTCATTAAAGGAATTTCAGTACCAAAGCAAGCTGCTAGAAGTTTTCTGCTGGCTTAGCATATTTGCAACTTAAAGTCCAGCCAGCTCTCTCTTTCTGTCAGCCCTCTCACTTCCTAAAGCCAAGTCAAAACATAACATCTTCAAGACAATGGTCTCCTCTCCCTGCTTTTGAGCTTCAAAGCAGAATGATGCCTTGGTAACTCTCCCTGTCACTTTGAATACCTGCATGAAAACAGGTTTGGTCAGTGTAGAATTGGATTATTTCTCTAGGTTTAATTATTGTATCCCTTTCTTTAGTGTTATTCTCTTTCTATTACCAGATCATAGGAAGTGGGTCTTAGCCCCTACCTAGAATACCATTTCCCTCAGGTTAAGAATATTTGTTATCAGGAGTAAACCAGGATTCCTGCCATCCCTTAATTTACATCAGCAATGACACCTAGGGCCAGGAACTTCTTTGATATGTAAGAATTCAGTCTTCCTTTTATCCTCTAACTCCTAACTGAAACCTATTCTATTCTAAGGTTACTAAACACCCTAAGCTATGTGTATTTGTTCTGAAATCAAACTATGTACATTGCATTCTTTTCATGTTATGACTGCCTCTCTATTTCCTTTATATACTCCATTGCCTGTAGATTAAAATTCGTTGCACTCTTGCCAGAGATGTGTTGACCCCACACATACTGCGTGTGGTATCATTATTTTATATTTCATATTCGTCCGCTTTGTGTTTCCGCTTACTCCCAGTGAGAATTTATCTGACCCACTAAGGTTTTGCTTAGGGATGCAAACATGTCCACAGAAATTATGTACAATACAGATTAGACAAACATAGAGTAGTCCACCACCTTTTCACTCCCACCCACTTATAGGCAGATTGGAAAACTATTTCTAGGTTGTATTTGGAGGCCTGATTCTTATGGTATGGGTCATAGCTCTTAAAAACAAAATGGGGCCAGCACATTAGGAGGGGAAATGTATTCCAATTTCTAAGAACTTCATCAATGCTGGGGTATACTTTTCTAAATAAGGTTTCCAGAGTTATTTTTGGCATGGAGCATTTTAGGATAAACATTTTCATGTGTAGGGTAGCATAATTTTCATGACTAGTTAGGAAAATGGAGTGAGCTCTATAAGAGGATTCTACCCATGTATTATTATCTATCATATCTTATGTATCAAGGATGTTTTACTGAAAGGAAAGTGACAATGTGGCTATTATGCTATATGTAATGAGGTAGCTTTTATTGGGAAAGAAAAAATAAGATAATAGTAACTTGCAGAAATGCACAGAATGAACAAGACCTGTAACAAAAATCTACAATGTGCAGTTGCCTATTTCAGTAGTCTCTAAAACACACTGATAGTGAACATTGTAGTGGAAGTTTATGGATTCCAATCATATTCTACACCAGTTTCTTTTTTTCTTTTTCCTTTTTTTGGTTTTTGGGCCACACCCATTTGACGCTCAGGGGTTACTCCTGGCTATGCGCTCAGAAATCGCCCCTGGCTTGGGGGGACCATATGGGACACTGGGGGATCGAACCGCGGTCCATCCTATGCTAGTGCTTGCAAGGCAGACACCTTACCTCTAGCGCCACCTTCCCGGCCCCTCTACACCAGTTTCTATGGATAATAATATTAGAAAGGTATTATAGGCCACTGTAGAGATAGGTTGATTGGATATCTGTTCAATTTAAGCAGCTGTTTCCATTGTTGCAGGGAATTTTTTTATAATATACAAGAGAGTAAAGGCTTTGTGCTTCTCTTCTTTCACTTGAGTTGTTTCCTTATTATCCTCTTTATACCCTGGCATCTACCATGTTTGGAGTATCTACCATTTAGAACATTCTGTTTCTTCATGAAGTTATTCTAAATACCACCTATAAGTGATATCATTCTGTATCTTTTGCTGGCTTACTTCATTTAACATAATAAAAGTTTAGTTCCATCCATGTTGCTGCAAATTGCATGATTGTATCAATTCAAATTGCTCTGTAGTATTTCGTGTGTACATGTACCACATCTTCATAATCCACTTATCTGCTGTTTGATATCTAGGTTGATGCCAAGTCTTAGATATTGTACTGCAATTTTATTATGCTGCAAAAAAAAAGTGGTGTGCATACATACTTTTGGATGAATGGTTTCTGTCCTTGGGACAGATACTCAAGAGAAAAATTGCTGTGTCATACAATAGCTCAGTTTTGAGTATATTGAAAGCCCTCCATACTGTTTTCCATAGGGTTGGATCAGGCATCACTCCCACCAGTATCCACACTGGTGTAAGATGATACCTCATAGTTGTCTTAATTTGGATTTCCCTGATAATAAGTGATAATAAACCTGATTTTGTGTGCCCATTGGCAATCTGTTGGTCTTCCTCAGAGACATATCTATTCATTTTTTTCTCCCCATTTTTGATGATTTTGGGGGGAGAGAGGTGGAATTGGAGCTAGACATTCTGAGTACTTTGCGTATCCTAGATATCAATCCTTTTCTGATGTGTTGAGTGCAAAAATTTTCCCATTTGTTAGCTGTCTTTTAGTTTCAGCGCATGTTTCTTTTGCCATACAGAAACTTTGCTGTAATCCCATTTATTAAAGTTTGAAGCTATAGCTCTTGCCATTGGCATCCTATCATCAAAGATTATTTTGAGGTATAAGTCTTGAAGTGTTCTATGTTTTTTTTAAATGAATTTTATAGTTGTGTTTTGTATTTTTTTTATGAGGCCACCTCAGACAATGTATTTTTTTTTTCAGGACTGATTTTCAAGGTCTTTAACTCACTTTGAGTTTATTTTTGTGTAAGATGTGATGTATGGATCAATCTTTCATTTCTTTCAGGTGGTTATTCAGTTCTTCCAAAACCATTTGTTGAAGAGACTGTCTTTGTTCTATTTCAGATACTGGCTCCTTTGTCAAATATTAGTTGATTGTTTTGGGCTATGTCACCAGATATTCTATTATGACTCATTATCACAAGACTTTATCTTTGTTCCAGCACCATGCTATTTTTATCACTATGGCTTTGTAGTAAAACTTCAAATGTTTTAAAGAAATGCCACCCAAGAATGAAGGTAAGGCATTGCCTTTTCTTGAAGAAGGTTGCTGGTTCGAATCCTGACATCCCCTATGGTCCCCCAAACCTGCCAGGAGCGATTTTGAAGCACAGAACCAGGAGTAACTCCTGAGCACTGCTGGGTATGAACCAAAAACCAAAAAATCAAAAAACAAAAAAAAAAAAAAAAAGAATTTTGAATTGAGTTTTTGTGTTCCTAGGGTATATCACTAGCCAGACTCTGGAAACAACCAAGATGCCCCACAACAGATGAATGACTATAGAAACTATGTTACATATACACAATGGAATATTATGCAGCCATCAGAAGAGGTGAAGTCATAAAATTTTCCTATACATGAATGTACATGGAATATATTATGTTGAGCGAAATAATTCAGAGGGTGAGAGATAGACACAGAATAGTTTCACTAATTTTTGGTTTTTAAGAAAAATTAAAGACCTATTAATAAGGCTCAGAGACAATAGATTTATGGTTTGGAAGGGTCAGAAGGACTAACTCACAATTTGAAGCTCACCACAAAGAGTGGTGAATGCTGTTAGGGAAATAACTACACTAACAACTAGCATGACAATGTTAAAGAATGAGAGAAGTAGAAAGTCTGTCATAAATACAGGCAGGGGTGGGGGAGGAGGGGAGTATTGGTGGTGGGAATGTTGCACTGGTGAAGGGGGTTATTCTGTTTATGAATGAAACCCAACTACAAACATGGTTGTAATCATAGTGATTAATAAAGACTTATAAAAAAGGAAATATTAAAATGTGTCTCCAAAGTAAAAACAAATCATGTTTAAATTTGAAAAGAATGTCATTGAATATATTTAGTAGTATAGGAAAGATGGTCACTTTGAGTATATTGATTCTTCTTATACGTGAGCATCAGATGATCTTCCAAATACTTAGGTCCTCTTCAATTTCTTTCTGAAGTATTTTGAAGTTCTTTTGATATAGACTTTCACCTCTATTGTTAGGTTGATTCTCTTGCCTTTCTGCAATGCTAGGACTTCTAATCTATTATGCTGAGTGAAATAAGTCAGAGAGAGAGAGAAAATGCAGAATGGTCTTACTCATCCATGGGTTTTAAGAAAAATGAAAGAAATTCTTGCAATAATAATTTTTAGACACAAAAGAGAAAAGAGCTGGACGTTACAGCTCACCTCAGGAAGCTAACCACAAAGAATGATGAGTTTAGTTAGAAAAATAACTACATTTTAACTGTCCTAATAATGAGAATGTATGAGGGAAACGGAAAGCCTGTCTAGAGTACAGGAAGAAGTCGGGTGTAGAGGAGGAAGATTTGGGACATTGGTGATGGGAATGTTGCACTGGTGATGGGTGGTGTTCTTTACATGACTTAAACCCAAACACAATCATGTATGTAATCAAGGTGTTTAAATAAAATATAAAAAAAGAATATAATGAATCTTTAAAAAAATACTATGTTGAATGAAAGTGGAGGTAGTGGACAGCCTTGCTAGTGCCTGACATTAGTTGAAATGCTTTCAGTTTTTCCTTATTAAAGATAATGTTGGCTGTGGGCTTCTTATAGATAGCTATAATTATCTTTAGAAAGTTTCCTTCCACGTCTTTTTTGCTGAATGTTTTTTTATTCTGAATGGGTGTTTGATTTTGTCAAATGCTTTTACTGCATCAATTGATATAATCATATAGTTTTTATTTTTATTTTTCTTGATGTAGTGTATGATGCTGAATTATTTGCTTTTGTTGAACCATCTTTGCATCCCTGGGATGAAACCCACTTTGTCATGATGTGTAATATTTTTGATGTGTTGTTGGATTTAGTTTCCTAAGATTTTGTTAAGGATTCTTGCATCCATGCTCATTAGTGAGATTGGTCTTTGGTTTTCTTTCTTGGTGGTATTTTTGTAAGCTTTGGGAATGAGTGTGATAATATCTTCAGAAAAGAAATTAGGGAGGATTACTCTCTTTTCAATGTTTTGGAAGAATCTAAGAATCAATTAAAGTTTGAAATAATTCACCTGAACTTTTTATTCTTGGAAAGATTTTTTTTAAAATTAATATCTTTATTTAAACACCTTGATTACAAATATGATTGTAGTTGGGTTTCAGTCATGTAAAGAACACACACACCCTTCACCAGTGCTTGGGAAGTTTCTTAATTACTGTTTCAATTTACTTACTTTAGATTGGTCTGTTTAGGCTTTCTACTTCCACCATATTAAGTCTCCAGAGATGATATTTTTCTAGGAATCTGTCCATATCTTCTGAGTTCTCCAACTGAAATGAGTACAGTTGCTCATAATAAATCCTCATGATGTGTTGTATTTGTGTGTGTGTGTGTGTGTGTGTGTGTGTGTGTGTGTGTGTGTGGTTCCATTGTATCTCTCCTCCTTTCAGTTGTGATCTGACTTATCTGGGTGTTTTCCCTTTTCCTTGTGAGTCTAGCCGGCAGTTTGTCTATCTTGTTTATTCTTCCAAAAAAACAGCTCCTGTATCCTGTTTGTATTGTTTTATTTGTTTTCATGTTTTTTATTTCTGCTTTGCTTTTTATCATTTCTTTTTTTCTATCTGTGTTTTGATTCCTTTGTCATTGTTTTCCAAATACATATGGTATCCCTTTAAGCTGCTGAATTTGTTACTTTCCTCTTTCCTAAGATAGACCTGTATTGCTATGAGTTTCCCCCTGATAGCTGCTATTGCTCTGCCCCATAGATTTTGTCAGTTTGTTTCTTCACTGTCATTTCTCTCAAGGAATATTTTTATTTCTTTCTTGATTTTTTTCAATCCAGCTATTGTTGAGCAGTATGTTGTTTAGTCTCCAGGTGTTAGATATTCTCCACATCTTTCTACAGTCAATCTTGATCTCTGTGGCATTGTGGTCTAGAGGATTCTTGGTATAATTCTTATATTTGTGACTTAATGTAAGTTAGATTTGTACCATTAGTTAAGGACTATCCTAGAGAAGGTTCCATGTGCTCTTGAGAAAAATGTGTATTCTCTTTCTCTGGAGGGTCCTATAGAAGCCCATTACTTCTATTTCTTCTAGTTTCTCATTTCTCTTATGTCTTTGCTAGAGTTCTGCCTAGTAGATCTGTCTAGTGGAATTAATGGTATGTTGAAGTCTCCCACTACTATCACATTTCCATGCATATGTTTCTTTAGATTTGTAAGCAAAAGCCTTACATATTTTGCTGGCTCCACATTTGGTAGATTATTTTGGCTCAGATCTTAGTTTGACTATTTTTTATGCAAGTAGCATTTAAAAAGTATTTAAATGTTTGTGCTTCAGTTACATTTTCTATGAAAGAATGTACACAATGATACCAACTGCATAAGCTTGTTGTCCTTATTGTCATTTTTTTCAGGCCACACCCATTTGATGCTCAGGGGTTACTCCTGGCTAAGTGCTCAGAAATTGCCCCTGGCTTGGGGGGGACCATATGGAAACCCGGGAATCGAACTGCTGTCCATCCTTGGCTAGCGCTTGCAAGGCAGACACCTTACCTTTAGCGCCACCTCGCAGGCCCCCTTATTGTCATTTTTATTATTTTGAATCAAGGATCATAAATATTTAATATATGACAAAGTGATCTTATTGGTGGTAAAGTGAAAATCTGATTTTGAGATAAAATGTGAAAATAGTCTACATCTATTATTTGATTCTTATTATGTTTGTTCTTTTACCATCAAATGAAAGTCTTTTATATTAATGTTTTTAGAAGAGAATGAAAATTACTATAACAGGGTCTATAATCAGAATACAACAGTTTGGCCACACACAATCAAATGAGATTCATTCTCTAGCATCCCTAGGGGCCACTGAGCCTCACCAAGAGGGATTCCTGATTTCACAGCAAGGAGTAAGCTCTAAGCACTGTTGAGTGTGGTCTACAAACCAAAAATGTTTATTATAATAAAATTATAGTTCATTAATCTTCATTGTCAACTACAGTTCTTTCAGAGGTACTTTAAAGACAGAAAATGTTTTTCTCTGAAAGAAGAATAGCATTTTCTTGACCTCTTCAGAAAATACATATTAATAAATGTTTCTTGTAGAATGACTATAAGTTAAAAGGTGTCCAGTCAACTATGTGTTTACTTAATAATTGCAATTTATTATACCTTCTAATTATGACCTTTATTCATGACATGATAGAAAAAATAAAGATAATCTTAATATCTTCGAATCAAAAGACTAGGTATAATTGGAGAAAATCATAAGGATTTAAACTTAAAATTGCCTTATCCAAGACTATTTCCCTGTCCCTACCCCAAATTATTTAGCAACTTCTTTTATTTTTTTCATTGACTCATTTGAAACAATTTTTTTCATTTGGACGATTATTTTGAAAAGGGCTTGTAATGTTCTCTGTGACTAATGCCACAGGCTGAATTGAGAACAAAATAGCTCAAAATAGTCTGGGGCAGTTCTAGTTTGGTACACAAATCAATTATAGATCATTATTTAAAAGAAAACAAAACACAGACACACTTCCTAGAGAACAAGTTTTGTTCTAAACCTCTGAGAAAAATAATACATACTTATTAAATTATCAATGTAACTCATAACTTATAGTGAAAAGAAAAATAAATTGAAATATCAATATCATCATTATTTTGTATCAGAGAGAGATTATCTTTATAGTAAGTAAATCTAGAAGTTACTTTAGTAAAATAAAACTATACTTTTCTGCACCTTTGAGTATTTTGTGTCTAATAAGGCTGAAAGAGAATTCTTAAGAGCTTCTAATAAGAGTTGAAGATACAATAAAGTTATAGAAATTTGCAAGCAGCTTGTTTAATCCACATAAAACATACTGTCCCCCAAGTACCGTGAGGAATGTCCCTCAGCTCTGGGCCAGAAGTAAACCCTGATTGCCATTGAGTATGGCCATAAACCAAATATTCAAATAAAAGTAGCTTGTATATCCACAAACACAATATGCAGAAAAATTGGGGAAGAGGACCTCTAAGTTCTATGAAGGTGCTTTTCTGCATTTTGACTTTAGATATCCTTCTATCAAAAATAGTCAATTTCTCTATATGTCTATATTTCTATTAGCCTTGTAATTCCCTATAAATTAAAAATGTGATGCTAATATGTTCCAAGAGTTCCAAATCTATACTTCAGGAGACTTTGCAGCTACAGTTGTCATTCCCTTTGGAAACCAAAAAAGACATATTAAAATTCCTAAATTAGCTTTCTTAAGGGGTAAAGGCTACAGATACAAAAGGTTCTTATCATAGCCAGACATGAATGAGGCACTTTAATCATGTCCTTTAATCTTTCACATCTCAGCAATTATAAGAATGACTTCAAGTGGGCCCATAGAAAAGTTTCCGTTTATATCAATTGAGATTTCTTATTTATGTACTTATTTATTTACTTACTTATTTACTTACTTTTACTTACATACTTACTTTTACTTACTTATTTACTTACTTACTTACTTACTTACTTACTTACTTACTTACTTACTTACTTACTTACTTACTTACTTACTTACTTACTTACTTACTTACTTACTTTTACTTACTTACTTACTTACTTACTTACTTACTTACTTACTTACTTACTTACTTACTTACTTACTTACTTATTTACTTGTAAATTTATACAGGCTATCAACCCCAAACAAAGGTGTTCCCTTAACTTCCTTTTTCCCTAAATCTTTTCTTTTGGTATGTAAAAGCCCACCTGGATTACAGGAACTTCCTTCACCCTGGTAGATTTAGTTCTGGAAAATAAAGAGTGAGTAATACTGTTTTAGGGGAGGAATAGACAGCCCATGGCAGAGAGAGAGAGAGGCCATGAAGCAAAAAAGCAGTCCGATTCTGATGGTATTATTTCTCCACCACCTTCTGTTTTATCAGACCTTTCTGCCCAAAGGTTAGAAACACAGTCCATGGGGCAGTCTCACTAACTCATGTATTTATATTTGTATTTTACACTAACTTATTTATTTTACTTTGAGAGCCACAACTCACAGTGTTCAGGGCTTACTCCTGGCTTTGCACTCAGTGATAACTCTAGGCAAGCTTGAGAAACCATATAGTGAGGGGCTTGGTGTTGAACCTGGACTGGCCAGATACCAGGCAAACAACCTACCTACTGTACTATTGTTCTAGCCCTAATGAAAATTTCTTGATCAAGAATAATAGGAGTAAATGAAATTTTAAGCTACTAATATATTTTATTTGTTATTTTCCCCCATGGGGGGGATGACCATATTAAACTAATTCTCAACAAAGTTTTTCAAAAGGTTAACAATAAAAGTGAGACATGTTACTATAAATTGAATCCATTGAAGTCCGAAAAGGCCAAACTTAATAACAAATACTGAAATAGATTTTCATCTGATTCATCATCAATTGTTCTTTATTTTCTTCTGATAGATCATGTTTTGGATTCCACTGCCTTTTTCAGCATATGACCAGGCTGCAGAACTAGTAACACGACCATGCTTAATTTTTCTAGAGATTATTCCCTTCATCTTCTCCCAGAATTGAAAATATGCTAGTGCCTAATCATCTATTTTTGTCATAATTTCATGTATTTTAAGAAAATGCAATTTAAGTTACTTCTTCAGATATGACAAAAATGTTTTAAATTGCCATATAAATATCTAAATTTACTACCTGCCAGTCTATATCTTTACTTTAATTTTTAAAAGCAATGAAATAAGAGGTTAAAGATGACACTTTGGTTACATTAAATTCTCAATATTGACTTTGTCAGAAGGAGATAAATCGCTGCTATAGGAGGAGACATCCACTTAGGCACTTGTCTTGAAAACTGGTTTTAGTCTAATCAACTTCACACTATACAATTTAGGGGCTTACAACTGAAATAATACTATTTGTAAGTTGTTCCCATTAAGTATTCAGAAATATTTTTCTTTGTGAAGTAGACACTGAAATTACATAGCCTTACCCTTAATTTATATCATTGTCCTATACATATATCATATGCAACTTAGTAACAAGGCCAATAGTTGAGAGGTATCTACGTTTTTTATTCTGTTATTTATTTTGAAATTTTTAAACTGTATTTATTGTAGTTTTAGATAGTTATAATAGTATTTGAAATATATATTTATTGGTTGGTAGAGGAGGCAATGCTCACATGGCTCTGTGCTCAGGGGTTATACTCAGCAGTTCTCAAGAAACCAGAAATTGAACTCAGGGATTGAAGTTCCAGGGCTTGAACTCAGGGCTTAGTCATAGCATGTACAGGGAACTTTGCACTATCTTTCTGATTGTAATCAGATGTTTTGAATGTAAACTTCTCAGATTAAGAAAGCATTTGGGTTAGCTGTGACAAAGTCATCTTTTAAAGATGGAAAAAGTCCCCTTTTTCCAAACTATAAAGACACCTTTCAGCTCAAACTAATCTGTCTCTTAGCTGTGTGACCCTAAACAAGACATTAACCTCTATGAGCTACAGTTTTCTGCTCTCTAAAAGATAGTAATAATACCTGACCTCACTATATCACAGGGATATAGGACTATAATCAATAAAGAGAGTTTTATAAATGCTCTATGGCCAATATCCATAGAAAAGGAAAAAATCAAGGAGCTAAAGATATTTCCAAACCAGTGCCATGCCTGACTATAATCTATTTATCAGTAAAACTGTATTTTGAGAATAATATTTTTTATTTTTAATAATATCTTTGTTTAAATACTGATTACAAACATGTAATCATGTAGCTGGATTTTAGTCATAAAAAAGAACACTTCCCTTCACCAATACAACATTCCCAACACCAATGACCCCATCTCTCTCCTCCCCCACACCCTGCCTGTATTTGAGACAGACATTCTACTTCTCTCATTCATTAACATTGTCATGGCAGTTGTTAGTGTAGATATTGTAAAGTAAATATCTAACACCACAATTAAACTGGATTTTATATTTTATAACTATTTTTCAATTGCCAATTCAATGTTCTCCACTTCCTTTTTCTGTTTGGGTGCCACACCTGTAGGTGTGTAGGGGTTATTTCTGACTCTGCTCTTAAGAATTAATCTTTCTGAGGGCCAGAGCAGTGGTGTAAGAAGTAAGCCTTGCCCATGCTAGCCTAGGTTGGACCACGGTTTGATATCCCGGTGTCCCATATGGTCCCCCAAGCCAGGAGGGATTTTTGAGGGCATAGCCAGGAGTAACCCCTGAGCACCACAGGGTGTGGCCAAAAAAACAAAAGAAAAAAAAAAGAATTAATCTTGCTGGTGCCCAGGTCCATATAAGATGCTAGGACTAACCTAGGGTCAGCAGCATGCAAAGCGAGTGCCCTGCTGTGATCTATAGGTACGGTCCCTCCACTTCCATATCCTCTGCCTTTTACCACTAGCAGTGCATGCCTTTCTCACTTATGTGAGACAAAATTCAACTGATATTTGCTAAATTCTGTTAAACATGATGGACAGAGATGACCAAGAGAGATGTGTCCATGTTCTAGAAAGAACACACTCTACTGGAAGGCTCATTTACACTGCAAGTCACCTCAAGGTAATTAAGAACAGGAATAATAAAATTATGACCAAGATACCACTGAAGCAAAAAGGAAGAACAGCTGTCTTTTCTCTGGAGTAGTGAAAGGCACACTGAATAGTCTCTCAAAGGAAGTGGCATTTGAGCTTTTATCTGAAAAAGGGAAAAGAAGTTTTCCAAATACACAAAAAAGCTTAAGGAAAGTAGAGTAATATTAAGAACAGTATATATACATGATAGCAAAAATTATGCAAAAAGAAGTTTTGAATACTTATATTTTAAAGACACTGGAAGCCCTTTCACATTCTTTAGTATCTTATATAGCAAACATTCAATTCTTGGTTTATTTGCATAATCTTTTGACAAATAAATGCCTTTAATTGGTGACTATGTGTCATGGTCCCTTTTAATGCAACTTTTTCCCAAGGCTATACATTTCAATGTTTAAAATATACCCTTTAATCCAATGCAAAATAGAATGATTAGTGATTAATTATTTACAAACAGAAATATTAATAATTTAACAATGAAACATTTTATGATTCTGTTTTTTCAGTTGATAATTTGACTAATTAAAAAATTGTAAATAAAATGCCATCTATTGGCACCATTAGCAATTTAAATCAACTCTATTCTGATAGAATTTCAAGGGTATTTTTATCACACAAGGTAAACATTATAATCTTCTGTTGATAGTAAAAGATCAAAGATTACCTTGCATCAAATGGAATTATGATGCCATAACATTTCATCTTGTTACAGCTGATATCAATCACTGGATGTCAGTGAGCTACAGAGTGGATTTTTTAGTCAATATCCCCTGACATGCACAAACATTTAAAATATAGCAACCAACTTCTTTGGCTTTGAGAGCCAAAATACAATATAAACATATACGAATCTGGTTGTTAGTATTCTATTACTAAATATAACCTGGTTTCTTAGCACCTTAGCCTAGAATTTTTATTTTGAACCTCATCCAAGGAAAAAAAGAGAGAATTTTAAAAGGGAAGCAGAACACTGTTTTAAGTGGAGAAAGAAGAGTAGTAATATCTTTATCACATGATTTGAGCTAAATCCCTTCCTGACATAACTCTCCATAGTCATGTACATTCCCACTTATTCTTTAGAGAGCTATACAAGGCCCTGAACTCAAGATGTAAATCTCCCTAGCAAATCTACTTTGTCTGGAAAGGTCACAGCCTCTTCCTTGCCTCTGTTGAGTTACATCATGTACTTGGCTCCATGAGTAATCTAGGCCAAATTTCTCCCTCATGGTTTCATAACTAAAAGACTTTTACTCCCTTCTCATTACGTTGGTGGGTCTGAATTTTGGAGAAAGAAGAGTCTCTGTGCTTTTGTAACATCCGATGTGCACTTAAGAAACACATCTTAGTTATAAAATCACTTATTCACTCCTATGTGTTTATCTTGAGATTTTACAGTACTGTGATTCATATCCAAACCTCAGAACTTTAATCACCATTTGGAATACCTGCTTCTTAATATGTTCAGTAGAATAATGATGTGTTTTATAATAAATCCAAATTTAAAAGTCTTTGTCCTGATTAACTGAAGAATACGAATTTCACATTTGGAATTTCTTCTTTTATTTGGTTTAACTATAACAGCTGCCAAACCCTTTAATCATAAAATATCTGTCTGAATTCTTTATTCTTTCTTTCTATGTCAAAATGGTCATACATCATAGAAAACACAGCAAAACTCTCCTAAATTTACACAATTATTGAATAAGGACATTCATTTTTATTCAAACTATATGCATATTCCTACAAAAACAGTTTTGAAAATGTATCTGATATAATTAGAATGTTTATGAATCTATTTGCTCTGCTATTAAGTAACAAATTTGTAGTAACCATAGCAACTGAAACATCACAAGCTCAAGTTCTATTTTTGTCATATGAGTACCTATCTTAAAGCAACATTCATGAACAATTTTACATTTTTTTCACATTAAAAATGCATTTTAAAACATTTTATTTTTCATTACATATGACAATACTTTCTATTTTGAATTGAAATTGAAATTCATTTCTTTTTGCAGTGTAGGATCTTTGTGCATGTGTTTAAATATGAATACTTTGGAAACACAATATTTAAATGTAAAGAAAAAACATAAATTATTAGGAACATATTATCAGATATGATTATAAGATTTTATACATTTAATACCATTCAAATTGTTAACTTGCTTTTGAGATTTTCTAAATAAAATGTAAAGTCGGTAAGATTTTCTCATTTAGTTTAAATTTTCTTATTCAACTTTAGAATAATTTGTCACAAATTTAAGTAGTAATGCTTTTCTCCCTATTTAATTTGAGGAAGCGTTTTCATTAATATTTTTCTCTAGAGAATTTAGCTGATCTATTTCATCATCTAAATGCCATCAATTCTAGCTTTGACATCCTGGACATTATATGTATCCTTTTTAAACCTCTTTCCTCTCAAGTAAAATGGAGAGTATAATAAAAATAATACTAATGTTATAACTGATGAGAAAACAAACTCTAAACATATCAATGTAATGATTATCCTTTTCAAATACTTTAATATGATAATTCTAGAGTACAAATTATCAGATAAGAGAAATAGACATTCTATTTATAAAATAGCAATAAGTTCATAGTGATAAAAATATAATGCATTAGAAAAAATAATTATGGATTACAATATAATATTGAGAAACAAAACCCAAACTCCACAATCCATGATAGTATGGGTACTTATTTTATGACAAAGAAGCCAAGACAAAGACAGAGTAAGGAAAGCACTTTTAAAGAATTCAACTATGAAAACTTTACATTCACATGCAAAATAATTGAATTAGATCACTATTTCAACACTGTAATAAAAAATAAAGCCAAAGTGGTTTAGTGCCTTGCATATCATACCTGAAACAATAAAATACTTAAAGAAAACCATAGGCAAAACACTTCATGTTACTGGCTTCAGTTATATCTTTGGTAACTCAATTCCAAAATCAAGGCTAACAAAACCAAAAAATAAATAGGTGGAACTAAGTCAAGCTAACCAGTTATCAAAACATATTTTTTGTTTGTTTGTCTGTTTTGGGCCACACCTGATGACTCTCAGGGGTTACTCCTGGCTAAGCACTCAGAAATCACCCCTGGCTTGGGAAACCATATGGGATGCTGGGGATCAAATCGAGGTTTGACTGGGATCAACTGCATGCAAGGCAAATGCCCTACTGCTGTACTATAGCTCTGGCCCCCAAAAGAAAATTTTTATTTGGCTGCAAAAGAAATGAATAAAACCAGAAATAAAAATAAAATTTTATAGTTAATGAAGGAAAATATTTATAAATTTTATATCCAACAAAGTTTACAAATATCTAGAAGATATAAAGAACACCTATAAAACACAACAACAAAAATAACTCCAAGATATAAAGCACATTTTCAGGATTAGGGAGAAAAATGCTCAGCAAACAGTTAGGGGTTATGCCTTAAAATAAATGTTCAGGGTACCGAGTTCAGATGCAATCATTACACACATCCTTAGAACTACTGAGTATCGGTAAGACCAAGTACCACCCCTCTAGGATGGCCTCAAAGACCTCAAAACTCATAGACTGCATCACCAGACTCAAACATTAAACCATCTAGTCTGTTTGGCCAACTATTGCTGCATATGGATCTCAATTCTCCTGAGCACATTTTTGGAGTCTCCTCAAAAAAATAAAGACCTCCTATTGTATTACAGTGTTACTAGCTAAGATATGGAAATAACCCAAATGACCAACAGCAATGGAATAAATAAATATATGGGATGGGACACATTTCATTATATATTTCCACAATTGAATACTATGACATGCAGGAAATCCTGCCATATGCAAAATGGATGGAATTGGAGGGAATTAGTCAAATAATTAAGAAAGAAAAATGTAAGCTCCAGATATCATCTTTTATATGTGGGGTGAAAAGAAGCAAAGGCAAGGAAATAGGCAAGAACCAATAGAAGCAAACTACCACTACATCTGAACCACAAAACTAAACATGCTGGTAGTGAAAGAAGCCCAATAGCCAATGGTAGTGGTAGTGATGGAAATGGCTTGATAACTGGCTTTTAAAGAGGTGTTGAAAAAGCACTCCTGAAACATAAAATGATAGAAATCATTGATACCTCGATAATAAAAAATGGGAGAGAATTACATTGTAATTTGATATCCAGGTGTATTTTGTTTCAAAAACCAAAGCTCATCCTGAATTGAAATGTTCTAAATTACACAGACCATACAAATATCTGGTTTCTGTGTTTACTTAAAAGCTGGCAGATGTAAAACAGGTGTTTAGAGAATTGAAATGAGACTAGAAAAATAAAGGAATATTCTAAAACTTTTATTTTAAAAAAAATTGAGTCTGGGTTAGAGTTTCAAATCAATTCTTTTTAAGTATCATGAGCTTCAGTTACATATGTGAAGAATATCTATATGTTAGTTTTCACATTTATAAATGTCATATAAAGTCATCACCAGAGTCTACAACATATACTTGCCATTAAAAGTTTACTTAGTCCTAGTCCTTTACTATTTTAATTGAAATATAAAAGGCACATAACATATTAGCTCCAGGTGTGTAACATAATGGTTCAGTCGCTCATAATGCAAAATGATCACTACAATAAATCTAATTAAAATCAGTTATCATACAAAAATCTATACTTTTTTTTTTTTTGGTTTTTGGGCCACACCCAGCGGTGCTCAAGGGTTACTCCTGGCTGTCTGCTCAGAAATCGCTCCTGGCAGGCATGGGGAACCATATGGGACACCAGGATTCGAACCAACCACCTTTGGTTCTGGATTGGCTGCTTGCAAGGCAAACACCGCTGTGCTATCTCTCCGGGCCCAAAAAGCTATACTTTTTATTGTGATAACTTAGCAACTTTATAAAGATGCTACAAGGGGCCGGAGAGATAGCAAGGAGGTAGGGCATTTGCCTTTCATGCAGAAGAACGGTGGTTTGAATCCCTGCATCCCATATGGTCCCTGAGCCTGCCAGGAGCAATTTCTGAGTGCAGAGCCAGGAGTAACCCCTGAGTACTGCCGGGTGTGACCCAACCCCCCCCCCCCAAATGCTACAAATTGTAGTCAAATGAGGGCAGCATAGTATATGCTACAGGCTCATGACATTTTAAAATTAGTTAACATTTTCCCCTTTTTGGAGGGTTGAGGAGCTTCTCAATTTAGGTAGACTAGTAGTCACTTCTGGTGAGACTTGAACAATCAAAACAGATGGCTCAATATAATGTTCCTAGAACGTGATATTGCTTGGATCTGCAGACCTCTAGGTCAACCCAGTGGGCTCAAGGTGATGGGGGTTAAACTCAGCAATTTTCTAGAAGTGCAAGCGATTCTGAAGATTATACTAGGGATTATGTATACTCTTAATCCTCATGCTATCACCTTTGCTCCAAGTTTGCATTTTAAAAAATCTTCTCTATGCATTTCACTCAATAGTGCACTCCTCATAACAACCACCATTTTATTCTCTTTACCAATTGGCAATTTGGGGGCTAGTCTTATTGTTGTTGCTGTTATTAGGGTCTTTATCAATTCTACACATGTAAGAGATTACATGGTATTTTTCTATCTGGCTTAACTGCGTATAATTCATGGAATTTTAATACCACGATGTTACAACAAAAGGAATATTTCATTCCTTTACATGAAAAAACATAACAAACTAGATCACATATTTTATCTCTCCCTCTCACACACATTCATACACTATCTTTCTCTTTTCCTTCCTTCTTGCTTCATTTCTTATTTATTTTCCTTTGTCTCTCTCAATATTTCACACTGGTAGTCCTTTGAGATTATCAGGGCTATACCCACTTATGTTCAGGAATGAGAGTTTACTCCCAGGATCAAAACTCAGAGCCCCAAACTTGTAATACATGTAATGTATGTCCCCTAACAGTTGAACCACCTCTCCAGCCATATTTTCTTTCTTCATTTATCTATGAACATACAGAATGCTTTTCTGCCTTTCATACTGTAAATAATGTTGCAATAACACAGTGGGACACACACATATATGTTTATGTTAACATTTGCATTTTCTTCAGATAAATATCCACAAGTAAAATTGCTAGACAGCTCAACTTATTGCTCTTTTTATTTTATTTTGCTTTATTATTGGTTATTAGGTCACATCTGGCTGTACACAGGAAGTACGCTTGGCAGTGCTTGGAAAATCATATAAGGTGACCTGAATTGAACCTGGGTCAGCTACATACAAGGCAAATGCCCTAACTACTGTGCTATCTCTCCAGCCCTATGTTTTATTTTCTGAGAAACTGCCATACTATTTAATCTTGCTTCTCCAATACACCTTTTCAAAAATAGAAGAACATAAATTATAATGGAAACAAAGAAATATAAATAATGATATAACTATATATATAACTTTCCCAACACTTTTTATTTTAATAACAGTAACTTGAATAAATACTTCATTTAAAAACATATGTACAAGAACATAAAGAATTTGAGCTGGAGTAGTGGTGCAAGCGATAAGGCATCTGTTTTACCCATGCTAGCCTATGACAGACTGCAGTTTGGGTCCCCCCCCCCCTGGTGTCCCATATGGTCCCCCAAGCCAGGAATGATTTCTGAGCGAATAGCCAGGAGTAACCCCTGAGTGTTACTGAGTGTGGCCTGAAAACAAAAACAAAACAAAACAAAATGCAAAACAAAAAATAATCCCTAAAATAACATAAAGAATAATAAAAAAAATTAAAATACTCAAATAAGATGGTTTCTTTTAGTTCAGTTCTTTGGAAAAAATATGGGAAGTTATTTTCTAGTCAAACACAGGTGGAGCTAGTTCTCATCAAGATAAGTGGCTTCAATCTGAGATGAAGCAAGTCAATGTTGGAGGCAGAAAGATATAGTAGGGGTTAAAACACTTGCCTTGAATATGGCCAATGTCAGTTCCATCTCTTCATGTGATCCCCTGAGCAATGACAAGAGTAAGCCCTGAACACTGCTGGATGTGACCCAATTTAATTCCTCCCCAAATCAAAACCAAAAAGAGGTAAGAGGATGGGGCTCAAATACAATTATATTTGCTTTCATGGACTGTGAAACCAAAACTTAAGGACTTGAGAGTGAGGATGAACCCAACAAGCAAAGAAAAGGAAAACTGAGACCAGAAAAAGTGAGGTTCTAATTCTGAAATTTTGTCTATCTATCCTAAATATTTAAGTTAAAAAATTAAAACTTCTAGCATCCCTGGTCCTCTTTACTCAGCTCTATTTTTTCATAGTATTATTTTAAACATTCTGTACAATTTATGTAATTGTCATACAGTCTGTCTACACTGGTTACGATGTAAACTCCTGAGACTTCTGTTTCTCCACAACTCAGTTCTTGTCAAGCATTCAAAATATTTATTGAATGAGTAAAAATTTAGTATGGTGTGTAGCTCACAGCAAACGCATCATAAACATTATGTTATTGCCACTATTGCCACTATACCTATAAATTTTTTTCATAAAGTTGCATTTTTGATGTTACTAATAAGAGAATAATGAAGATTTTCTTATCCTCTTCAAAAAATACCTAATTTATTAGAATAACCTCTGAAATTTGGTACATAAATGAACATAATCCTCTAAAAATTTAATATACATCAGATTTTTCCATAAACTAAATGGTGAGATTATTTGGCTAACCAGTTTAGCTGTTAAACAATTGTAGCCAATTATTTGAAGAAATAATTATTTGCCAAAATGATCTCACATTTATCCTTTTGTGTATTTCATACACATTTTGATTTTTTAAACATCAGCTCCTTATTCATCAGAATAAATAATTTAAATCATTTCTATTATATAATAACCCCAAGACTAGATGCTTTTTCTAGAGAAGGCACACATTTTAATTGATCTGTTATCATTTAGAAATTTAGGAAGGAAATTAATGATGATGGTAAGTGTGATTACATCTAATTTATCTCAGCCAATGCAGTAAACATAAATTCTCTCCAGTCAAAGTCAACATTTGTCATGCTGACCTACCTTGTCTTATTTTCTATGTGCTTCAGAAGAAAAGATATGGAGTGATTTGTAGAGCAATAATGTAGTTAGGGAAGTACTAAACAGAACTTATGATCTTCCTGATGATAGAAGATGCAGGAGGTAAAAACAAGAGGGAAGGATCATTGCTATATCTTATGAAAAATTTAAAATACAATCACTTGAAGGGGGGAACTCCCAGCAGTTGGTGACACAATCTGGGTCAGATTATAAAATTGGAAAAATGAGGGGACATAAACATGGAGGTATTTATTTTATAACATTTTATACCCAAAAGACATGAACAGAAATCATCATTATGAATAAATTATGCTAATGACAATCCTGGTCATAGAGTTTATCCCGAATAGCTCTCTAGGTTCTTCCTTTTATATGTGTATATATAAACAATATATAGGCATAGGAATTATGAAAATCTTAGATATCATACTTTGAATGTGGAATAATTATTGTCAACCTATTTTTCCAATAACATTCATCCATTGAACAAATCACATAGCTTCATTTGTCCTAGATAGTAAATACTTTTAACAACTTATAAAAGTAATTTTGTTATCCAACTAAATGATAAAAAATATTAATTCAATTGTGAATATTGAAATGTGCATATCCAAATGAATCCAAATGTGTAATTTCATTACAAAATTTATGATAGAGGAAATAAATGTTATATAATTTGAGGAACTTCCCAATAGGGTAGGGATCCAAGGGCAAGTCCATCTAATTTTTCCAACAAGTTCTGATGGTTTAATGCTAGAATCAAGTGACAGATATGACTCAAGCCCAGTAGTGTTAGGGTCCACTAGAGCAGTCAAGGTTATACTTAGGGGAGTCATGGGTGTTTAAACTCCTGTGAACAGAACCTGACCTTGAACCATGAGCTATCTCTTGGCCCTGAGTACAATTTATATTACAAATTAAAAAAATGCGAGGAATAAAATGTCTTTATGGAGTAAATCTTATTTTGTTTGATGTCTATGAATCATATAGCCTGTTAAGATCCACTTCAATTACCTTCAACTGTGAATGTTCAAAGTCTAAAAATGGACCCTTGTAGCTGGGTCCCAGGTAAAATATCCCTTCCATCCTTTTGAAAGGTAGTTGCAGAGATGGTGAGGGAGGTAGAGATCCAAGTACCTATCCTAATTACTGATGCAAATTAGGCGGAAGTCATATGCTAGAGCCATAAGCATGGAAAAACTTTCCTGACTTTCCAGATTCCTGATCATGACAATTCTGCAATATTTTTTTTTATTATCTGTAATCTCGTCATTTCTGAAATCCTAGACAGGACACCTGATCTAGTGTCCTGAAGTTCTGTTAATCTATCTCCCTATATTCTCTAAAAATTACATTTTAATTTTAAACTAACCTAAATTCTGTGTGTGACTATTGTTTCTGAATCCTTTGAGTAAAGATTTCTTCTGTTTATGTGTGTGTGTGTGTGTGTGTGTGTGTGTGTGAGAGAGAGAGAGAGAGAGAGAGAGAGAGAGAGAATGTGTGTGTGTGTGTGTGTGTGTGTGTGTTTGAGCCACATCCAATGACACTCAAGGGTTACTCTAGGCCCTGCACTCAGAAATAATTCCTAGTTGGCTCCTGAAAGGTAAACACCCCACATCTGTGCTATTGCTCCAGTAAAGTTTTATTAAAACATCTTGAGTTTAATTCATAAATTCTTGATAATTATTATGTAGATATTCCATGAAAGGCTTATTTAATGTTCCAAATGTCAGACATATACTCATGTAGCATTGCCAGTGGTGTTTGGGAGGCTCTGGATTCTTTCCCTAGTGACATGTGGCCTTCTAAGTACCACTGGAACTGAACCAGATGTGATATCCACAACCATAAAAAATATATATATGTTCTGGGGTCTGAGCCATGGCACAGCAGTAGGGCATTTGCCTTGCACGAGGCTGACCTAAGATGGACCACGGTTCGATTCTCCCAGAGTCTCATATGGTCCCCAAGCCAGGAGCTTTTTCTGAGCGCATAGCCAGGAGTAACCCCTGAGCATCACTGAGTGTGGGTATATATATATATATATATATATATATATATATATATATATATATATATATATATATATATATATATATATATATATATATATATACATATACATATATATAAAATATTATATATTACACATAATATATATTCTTAGGTCAGGGAAACAGAGAGATGGTCCCTATAAAAACATTAATAAAAATATTGAAAGCATGAATATATATGTTAAAATTTCTTTCAATTTTCTTAAGAAACTGGTACAGATTTACTTTGTTTGAACCAATTATCTTTTCTTGTACATGAGTTTTCATGGTAGTGAAGATAATAGAAAAGTATGGAGTTAAAGAACTAGGGTGAGAAAAATAAAAAATAATAATAAATAATTATGAAATAATAAATAAATAATAATGATTAAATACAAATAATAACAAACAAACATATCCAGTTACAAGTTCAGAAAATGCAGAGACTATTCTGCAACAAAAAGTAAGAAGTTGGGATCCAAAATAATAGTACAAAGGGTAAGGGAGTGCAATGTTAACCTGGGTTCAATGGCCAGCCCCAAAATATGTTTCCTGAGGCTGCCAGGAATAAACCCTAAACACAAATGGGTATGGTGTATAAACCAAAATAAATACTTATTATTTTTAAAATTAAAGTAAAAAGTCTGTGATATGAAGAAATGGCTTAAAGAGCTGGAGTATATGTTGTGAATACAAAGCTCAGCACTGTGTGGTCCATCCTGAACTGTGATGTTCAGCCCAAAGGATATAAAAAAAAGAAGAGTCAAAATGACAGGGTGTACAAGTAACTTTCAGGGGAGACATCATATTGGCAGAAATCTGAAGGATGGTAGTAAGCAACAGAACAAATATAAGAAAAGCCCCGTAAAAAATTGTCCTAGTGAACATTTTTAATTCAGAATCTAGATTGTGAGGAAGGGATTTTTGAATTGTATTTTTGTGTTTCTAGGGTATATCTCTAGGAGTGTTATAGCTGGATCATATGGGAACTCGATTTACAATTTTTGGAGGAATTTCCATATCGCTTTCCATAAAGGTTGGACTAGATGGCATTCCCACCGCTATTTACAATAGCCAGACTCTGGAAACAACCAAGATGCCCTTCAACAGATGAATGACTAAAGAAACTGTGGTACATATACACAATGGAGTAGTATTCAGCAGTCAGGAGAGATGAAGTCATGAAATTTTCCTATACATGGATGTACATGGAATCCATTATGCTGAGTGAAATAAGTCAAAGGGAGAGAGAGACACACAGAATAGTCTCATTCATCTATGGGTTTTAAGAAAAATAAAAGACTTTTTTGCAATAATTCTCAGAGACAAAAGAGTTGAAATCTGGAAAGTCCAGCTCACAATATGAAGCTCACCACAAAGAGTGATGAGTGCAGCTAGAGAAAGAACTACTTTGAGAACTATCATAACAATGTGAACGAATGAGGGAAGTAGAAAGCCTGGGGGTGGGGTGGGGAGGAGGGAGATTTGGGACATTGGTGATGGGAATGTTGCACTGGTGAAGGGGATTGTTCTTTACATGACTGAAACCCAACCACAATCATGTTTGTAATCAAAGTATTTAAATAATTATATTAATCTTAAAAAAGGATCTAGATTGAAAAAATAAAATGGTACTACTAAATTAGACTGGTAAAAATTAGTATATATACTTGCATAAGTAATATATGAGAATTATAAAAGAATGTATATAGAGAGTAGGATTTTCTCCAACTTCAACTGTTGTTTTTTTTTAAATATATTTTCATTTATTTATCTTTGCTTCCATTTGCTTGGACAGTGCTGTTTCATCCTTGAAGATATATTTTTATTGTCACGGAGAGTTCTACCTACAATTTTTTATATATTTTTTTAATTATTTTTTTTATTTTTAACTATGAGAACAAGGATGCAAAGAAAGAGGACAAGGTAAAGTTACAGTGGAAGGACAATCACCCATAACATAATTCTCAGAAGTCCCTTGCTGATATCTTAACTTTGAAATTTTAGCCAAAGAACATTAAGATAAATAAGACAGAATCCATGTACAATTACTTTTTCCCTCAAGTCCCCAGATTGTAACACATTATAATATTTCTTAACAGCACACAAGGCGATCTAAAGCCATAAAACATACGTAACTCCTTAAACATTACAGGCATAGTATTTTTTTACATTTTCATCTACATGCATATTAGCTTAAGTTAACCTCAAATTTTAAGTGGGTTCTTTTTAAGGATTAGAGTCAAAGGAGCACAGTAAAAATGGTGTTAGAGTGGCAATTGTTTGCATAGGCCCACCAAAATATGAGGGACATGGAAAGAAATAACCTTGGCCTAAATACAAAGAGACCTGACCCCTGAAGTTTCCTGGCACAAGACCAACTCTAGGCTCCAGGCAAGCTAGATCGTCCAATCCAAGACACTGTCTGTAGTGCCAACACACTTTTATTTTTCACACAGTCTATGTTGTTGGTATCATGTTTCTGTATTAAAGATCCTGGAATATTCATATCCTACATTGAAGTCAGGATGTGGAGCGTCCTCTCGTTTCACCTCACAATCAAAGGGCAATGCAGGGAGCCCTTTCCTATAAGCAGGTCGTTGTTGTTGTTAAGTCTTCTCAGTGTTAAGGGAAGTCTCTTTTGAGCAGGTCGATGTCTGAGCAGTGTAGGGTCTTCCGTGGTAGAGGATTGGTTCCAGGTGATGTTATAGACCAGCCTGGATGTTTCGTGGATGGCTTCCCTAGTTCAGGGGTGAATGGAAAATGCCCTTTCTTCAGAGGTCTGTGCCAGGTCGTTATGTCAATGTTCAGGGTGTAAGGTCTCTTTGCACTACAAGATTTGTGTGTTCCAATCTCTATTAGATAGGATCTTATATGTATGTATAGTATTTTCCCATTTTAATGTGCCTGTGCAAAAAAGGAGCAATGCCACATGGTGTTATTGGTGCATATGGGGGCCATAAGAACAATTCCAATGATTCCCATGATATGGTTCAATCATAAGCATTAAACTGGGGGACTCTTTCACCAAAATTTCTTGTTAAACAGCTCAAAAAGAGAAGATAAACAGTGGTTAGAATCGTCACTGCATAAGACAACATTTAGTAAGAATTATAGCTGTCAGAGAAAGAACACAAACTATTCTAAAGAAATACGTGTCCATTTTAAGTATCTTGAAACAATTTGGGATTGTTACACACAATGCATGGCTTTGGTCTGTGATTAGGATTGTATACTACTGAAGTTAAAAAGAGTAATTTAGGTTAGTGAAGTTTGGGGGGGTTAGAGAGTTAAGGAGTAAAAAAGAACTTTGTAGGGGTGTGTGAAAGGACAGAATAAAAAATGAATATTCTGGATATGCAAAACATAACATAAGAATAAGGAATACTCTCAATACATGAGAGTTTTTGGATGCATAGGGAGGAATTTCTCACCCCCTCCCCCCAGGGCCCGATTAACCAGGCGTGGCCCTGAAGACCCGCCTGGTGTGGGGGGGATCTTGTTCCCCTGGACTAAGTGGTCAGCCCAGGGGGCCTATGGCTAGCTGTCCTGCCCAGAGCCCCCAACATACCAGTCAAAGATGCCCAGAAATCCTAGCATGTGGAGTGTTCTGAGCCTAGCCGTGCCTCTGTAGTTTTTGGATGCATAGGGAGGAATTTCTCCCCCCCTCCCCCCAGGGCCCAATTAACCAGGTGTGGCCCTGAAGACCCACCTGGTGTGTGTGGGGATCTTGTTCCCTGGACTAAGTGGTCAGCCCAGGGGGCCTATGGCTAGCTGTCCTGCCCAGAGCCCCCAACATACCAGTCAGAGATGCCCAGAAATCCTGGCATGTGGAGTATTCTGAGCCCAGCCGTGCCTCTAACTTCAACTGTTAAGCTTGCAGGAAGAAAGAAATTTTTTTCTGTTTTATAGGCTAGTAGGATAATTTAGATAATATTCTTTTTTTTTGTGTGTGTTTTTTTCTTTTTTTTTCTTTTGGTCACACCCGGCAGTGCTCAGGGGTTATTCCTGGCTCCAGGCTCAGAAATTGCTCCTGGCAGGCACGGGGGACCATATGGGGTGCCTGGATTCAAACCGATGACCTCCTGCATGAAAGGCAAACACCTTACCTCCATGCTATCTCTCTGGCCCCTAGAAAATATTCTAGTTAAAATCAAAGGTAAAGTTTCTTGTTAAGTTTCTTTTTTAACTTTATTACTTTTAATAATATCTCATTTAAGCACCAATTTACAAACATATTTGTAGTTAGATTTCAGTTATAGAAAAGAAGACTCCCCTTCACAAGTGCTACCCTTCCACCACCTGTGCCCCTCACATATCTTTTCTCTACACCTTGTCTGTCTTCCAGACAGGCATTCTATTTCTCACTCACTACCATTTTCATGATAGTTGTTATAGTAGTTATTACTCTAACTGCACTCACTACTCTTTGTGGTAAGCTTCTTATCGTGGACCTGCCCATTCAGCCCTCATCTCTATTCGCTCTATGTATTATTAAAATAATGTCTTTTATTTTTTTAAATCCTGTAGATGAGTATGACTATTCTGCGTCTCTCTCTCTCCCTCTAACTTATTTCACTAAGCACAATAGTTTCCATGTCCATCCATATATAGAAAAATTTCATGACTTCATTTTTCCTGATTGAAAAGTGTCAGGCTAAAAAATTAAAATACAAAAATCAATGGCCTTCTTATACACAAATACTGATAGAGAAGAAATGGACAATAAAAAAATCCCATTTACATTAGTGCCAAACAAAATAACTACTGTGGAGTCAACTTAACTAAAAAGGTGAAGGATCTATACAAAGAAAACTGCAAAATACTGCTTTCAGAAATAAAAGTGGACACATGAAAATGGAGAGACATTCCCCGTGAACAGCCTGGACTATCATGGTTTTGTCCATAAGCAGCTTCCTGTCCAGAGGTTCTAGACTGGGTTTCACTTGCAATGTTTCTTATCTCTGCATTTTTGCTTATCACCTCAAATCTTTATGTACAAATTGTTATGAATACAAATATAAACATGAGTGTCTATAAGTAAAGTTATATTCATGATGTATTTATACTTAGTAATCTAAATTAATTTAGAACATAATTTAGTATCGGTGTTTTATTTATTAGTTATTTTACTATGGTAAGTTGTTACTGTATAAATTCTCCCATTCTCCTGCCCTTCCTCTTTTTCTCCTTTCCTCCCTCTGTCCCTTTCCTCCTCTTCCTCCTCCTCTTCCTTCATTTCCTCCTCCTACTTCCTCCTCCTCCTTCTTCCTCCTTCTCTTCCTCCTTTCCCTCCTCCTTCTTCCTCCTCCTCCTTCTTCCTCCTTCTCCTCCTCCTCCTCCTTCTTCCTCCTTCTCCCCTTCTTCCTCCTCTTTCTCCTCCTCCCCTTCTTCCTCCTCTTCCTCCTTCTTTTTCTTTTTCTCCTTCTCCTTTTCTTCTTCCTCCTCTTCCTCCCCCTCCTCCCCCTCCTCCCCCTTCTCCTCCTCCTCCTCCCCCTCCTCCTCCTCCTCCCCCTCCTTCTTCTTCTTCGTCTTCTCTCTCTCTCTCTCTCTCTCTCTCTCTCTCTCTCTCTCTCTCTCTCTCTCTCTCTCTCTCTCTCTCTCAGCTCCCTCCGCAGCTCTTCCTCTATTGTTTTCTTGCTCTTACCCCTCACTCCAACCCCTTTACACCCCTGCAAACTTTGGGTGAGCATTAAAAGGGAATTCATTCTCTTTCTCTTCTCTCTCTGTGGCAGCTTATGTTTAGTTTCTCTACATTTAGCATCCCTGTGTGGAAATTGACAGTGTTGATCAATTGAATGGAGACTCTCTTTTGTTCTTAAGTGGAAACATCATTCTCTATGTTTTTTGTTGATTCTACTTTTGTGTATTCTATTTATTTATTTTTATTTTGGGGGCCATACCTGGCAGCACTCAAGGGTTACTCTGGCTCTGCATTCAGGAATCACTTCTGAAAGTGCTCAGGCGGCCATATGAAATAACTAGGATTAAACCAGGGTATCCATATGTGAGGCAAATGCCCTTCCACACTGTTTGATTGACGTGGTCCTAAGTATTATATTTATAAGAAAAAAAAAAAGAAACCTTATTTACATTTCTGTTTCCCATTGTAACCAAGGTAAATAAATTATATATACAGATTTCTAGACAATTTCCTATTAATAAAATATATCTTACATAATTAAGTGTGCTGTACCAGTCATATTTTGTCAGTACTGTTATAATTTTAAAAAGTGAGCAGAGAAATGGTTTCAATAAGAACAGATGCTGATTTATAATTATGTACACATGAAACATAAACTTATAGAACATTAAATTCCACTGTTTAGTTAAAAAATGGTTAAATCAATTAAAATGTCACATGTGTAACGTAGGGAACTGAGATCAGTCAAGAGGATATATTACAAGTTTTTCTTTAGGTATTCAGTGTTATCTGCTTTTCATTTTCATTATAAAAAAAATTTCAGTAAAGCCCAATGATGCATTCCAAACAAACAAACAAAAAATGCTAGGCAAGTACAGTGATATAATCATGGGTTCAAAGAGATAGCATGGAGGTAAGATGTTTGCCTTTTATGCAGAAAAACAGTGGTTCAAATCCCAGCATCCCATATGGTCTCCCAAGCTTGCCAGGGACGATTTCTGAGTATAGAGCCAGAAGTAACCTCTGAGAGCTGCTGGGTGTGACCCAAAAAACAAACAAACAAACAAACAAACAACAAAAACAGTGATATATTCATTACTGTGGGGAAATGCAGTCATTTCAGATCTTATATACTCACACTTTTCAAAGGTCCATGCATAGATTAACAAAACACTTAAAAAGAAAATTAAATGTGATTGTGTTTACTTTATTGGCTTGACTTGGAAATAAAATTTAAAAAAATCTGTAATATCCTTAGCCTAATGACACAAAATTTGTATTATCTTTTATATTGAAAAGTCAAACTTAGCAATTAATATATATATAAAAATATTTTCATAAATTGTATAGAAAAATGCTATTTGGTTCGTTTATTTTATTTCTTGGTTTTTGAGTCATATCTGGCAGTGTTCAGAGCTTACTCCTGGTTCTGAATTCAGGGATTTTGCCTGGAGAAGATTAGAGGGGTCATATGGGGTTTTGGGATTCAATTATTGGTTTCTCAATGCTGTACTGTCACTGAGATCTATAAAAAAAATAAAAGAAAAAAATTTAATAAGAATTTGTGATTTTTTTATCTGAAATAATTTCCAAACTCCCAAAACAGAAATGTACTAAACTATATCCAAAATATAGAAAATAAGATATAAAGACTCAACAGAATGCAATTTTGAAAGAAAAAAATCACTGTAGAGTAAGGGCTAGTTTAGATGTTTCATATAAAGAACAAATTCAAGCAAATCATTTCCTGCTTTTCATATTTCTCCTTTATCCCAGGATGGAAGCCTGTAAATTAGATGTTATCATAAAGTACGAACATAACAATGTACATTACTTTCTTATTGGGTCACAAAAGTGCTTCACATATTCTTCCTTGAGTTTCAAGAATCATAGTTCTGAAGTACAAATCACCTCAATATGTAACCTGGAAATCACAGAATAAAGGAGGGACCCAAATTTAAATTTTTTAATAAAAAAAAAAGACAAAAAACATCACTAGTGACAAGATATTTGTGTAAATGATTTCCAAACGTGGGCTCAGGTACCTGAGTCAGGACTGCTGATGTGAAATGTCTTAGATTAGATCTCTGGATAGTTCTATATTTGCCACATCAGCACCCAAGCCCCATAATGTGTGGTTTTTGGCACCCCAAAAAGTATAAACCAAGCTGATTAAGGTGACAACCAACAATAATAATTTCCTAGTTTATCACATAATTTAGTGGTATTATATTTTAAGATATTTTTAAACATCCCTAATCTGCCCTTTTGTTTTCTCTCAAATCTTAATGGTTTAAATATGGTTAAATTTTTGTAACAAATCAAATGAGACCAAAGAAGATAGGCTGACAAAAACAAGATATTTTTTTTCAGGGGGTCAAACCCAGCGACGCCCAAGGGTTACTCTTGGCTCTGCACTCAGAGATCGCTCCTGTCAGGCTCAAGGGACCATATGGAATGCTGGAATTCGAACCACTGCTCGTCCTGAGTTGGCAGCATGCAAGGCAAACACCCTACCCCTGTGCTATCTCTCTGACCCAGTGATTCTAGTTTATTAAAATAATTCCAGAAGAAATGATTATGAAATAATGTTAACAATATCAACATAAATGAATGAAAAAGATCATCTTAAATGAATAAATATTTGCTCTGTAAATTTCATAGTTTGTTTTAAACAATTGAGGGGTCTCTAAGCAGGA
Organism: Suncus etruscus; assembly: GCF_024139225.1. Classification (NCBI taxonomy): domain Eukaryota; kingdom Metazoa; phylum Chordata; class Mammalia; order Eulipotyphla; family Soricidae; genus Suncus; species Suncus etruscus. Next base: position 17,190,789 of record NC_064866.1, on the reverse strand, counting down.
GACTCATGGAAGCTGGGGCGCCACTCACTAGTTATAGACTTCCTAGTTGATTTGAAGCTTAGGCCAAGGAGTGCTAGGAGTGCTGGAAGTGACAGTTACCTGGTGGTTACTGAGGGATAATATGTTGCCTCAGACAAAACTCAGGACCTTCATAGGTCAGGAATATTCTCTAGCCTTTTAAGCACCTTGCTTCATGTAAAAACAGTTTTTACATTAAGAAAAAGAACCAAAAAAAAAAAAAAGGAAAAAAAGAAGGTCCAAAAGATATCTCAACAAGCTGTAGAACATGTATTGCATGCTGGAGGCCTGAGTTTGTTCCCTGTCAGTAACAAGAGTGACGCCCAAGCATTGCTGGGTATGTCTCTCCTACAACTCCCCCCAAAAAATGAAGATAGGGGTCTGAGCAATGGCAGAGTAGGTAGGACATTTGCCTTGTATGTGGTCCACCTAGATTTCATCCCTGACGTTCTATATGGTCCCCTGAGCCTGCCAGGAGAAAGCCTTGAGCCTGGCCAGGTTTGGCTATAAAACAAAGCAGAAATAAAATAGAGAATATATTACTCTATGGTTACTTTCACAAAAGCAAAATAAATACATACATAAAAAGTACAGCTCTGTATATAGCTTAAAAAAAGATTATTTATCAGAACTTTTGGGTTCTTTTTTTTTCCTACTTGTTTTGCTATATAAGTCTAGTCTGGTTAGGTTATAGATTGGTTCAATGTATACTGAAAACCTAACATGGTAAGCAATAAAATATTTAATGAGTCCGTCCTCACAATTTATATGCCTTAGAGAGAGAGGATGTGTCTACTGTTTCTAATACTGGAAACATAGGGATACACCTAATATCTACAGTAAGGGGAATGAAGTAATGCGCCTATAATTATTAAATAAAGAAAGTAGCATATATTCATGTGAAGAGGAAAGAAAGTGCAGTACAACATGATAAATAGAGTAATTGCATCAAACTTTTAGGAAGAGTATCAATAAAAGATATAGAAATTGCTTTATAAATGAAGTAAAAATTGGAAGTGATTTCACTGAAGTGACATTCTTAGTATACTAGAAAATGTAGCCAGAAAATAATGTACATAAAATGAGATTCAAGAAAGGATACACAAACACAAAACAAACAAAAACCTGGTACCAAAACCCATAAATTAATTGAACAATATATGTATTGAGTACACTGTCATTAAGCTTTGATGGACTTGTCCAAGATTTTAACATTATTTTTAGAAAATAAAGTATTAAAATCTTTGACAGTGAATTATATTAGTCACACAAATCATCATATGGCAGTGGAAGACAAGACTACATTTCAACCGTAGCTATCAGACTTTTCATTGATTTTGAGGACTTGGTTAATTTGTTCTATCTGTGACAACATCTAAAAACATTTTCATGTTTAACAATAAGCCACAAATGTACTTTTATTTGATAAGACTATCTCCAATATTATCTAGAATACTTATATGGATAACATATTATATAGCAATGATCACAGATCATCCCCAAGAATTATCAAACCAAATGCACAAATTAATGCTAAATAAAGGACCCAATTACTTTCTAAACATTGGCATAACAGAGTAAGCAGATATAAAAATAGATCAGAGTATTTTTATTATTACTGTTTGGATATAAAATCATCTAAACCCAAAGTTTTCTCAAAGTTCTAAAAATATGCCTAATAAACCTAGCAAAAATATTCATTTCTCTGAAATTTCTTTGTCCTTTTCACTCACTGAGCTAACAATAGAGTACTAGAACAATAACCATAACTTTATTGAAGTAAATGTGATTTTTCTAAGACTCTTGGAAAGTATTGTACATTTAACTGTTGTGTTTATATGATTTCAATTTGAAACCAACCTTTAAATGAATTTCCTTTGGTTGAACTGCTTTTAGTTTAAGCCTCATTTACTTTAAACAAGAAAGAAAAAAAATATACACTGAAAGAGAGCCAAAGTCTCTGCACACAATATTAGAGATTCTGTCCCATTTCTCCCAAGGATTAAGTGATACGGTACAATAAACAGCATGTCAGAACTGAAGGGTGAATGAGTTTTATTCTCAATTTTGCCACATTCATCCATTCCTTTATTTATTTAATAAATACATACATAATATATTTATATATACATAAATGTATATATTATATATCTATATATACATTTATGTATATATACACAAATATGTATATAAATTTCTCCAACATGAAAAGCGATGTTCTTTAAAAAATGTGTATTGAAAAACAGAGGTCAGAAATTTCACTTACTGCACAAAAAGAGAGAATATAATTTTCAGCCCTCTCAGAAAATTTTTATGACTATCTGCAGTCAGAAACTCAAAGGGAATATGTAAGGAATATGTGTAATAAAGAGAGATACATGTACGATAAACATGGTGAAGGACTATAGTTTATTGAACAATCTATGCCCCCACTTAAATGTATTTAAATTGCATTATTTAAAATGAAGCATATGGATGAAAACAATATTGTAAAGTATGGAGGCCTCTAGAGTCCTACCCTTGAACTTTATGATTTTTAACATGTTCTCAGACCCTATGTCTCTTTTATATTTTAAAATAAACAAGAGACAATAGTCTGGGCAAGGCACTTGCCTTCCATGCAATTAACTGAGTTAGGTTCAATCTCCCATACTGCATACGATCCCCTGCATACTATCAGTTCGTCCTTGAATAAGATTAGAACCAGGAATAAGCCTTGGGTGCTTTGCCAAGTATGACCCACTAATTCACCATTATGAACAAATGATTGGCATGGTGAACACACAATGAATGTGTTTTTTTTTTATCAACTTAATTTGTTGTTTTATAATTTTTAGATACACTTAATAAAATTTTGGCATGAGATCTTCTTTTGAAGGTGTCCTTAGTAAGAATAAAAAATGAATTGAGGAAAGAACATGTAAAAAGGAAAAGACACTTGACCCACATTACATTTCTGATTTAGTTTGGTTATAATTTAAATGTACTCTTAATTCTTTACGTCTCATAATCAAGAAAAACCTTTTAATTAAAAATGTCTTAGCTTGGGGCAGGAGAGATAGCATGGAGGTAAGGCGTTTGCCTTTCATGCAGAAGGACGGTGGTTTGAATCCCGGCAACTATATGGTCCCCCAAACCTGCCAGGAGCGATTTCTGAGCGTAGAGCCAGGAGTAACTCCTGAGCGCTGCCGGGTATGACCCAAAAACCAAAACAAACAAACCAACAAGCAAAAAAATCTCTTAACTTGGGACAGAACAATAGCACAGTGGGTAGGTGCTTGCCTTGCACACAACCAGCCCTGGACCGACCTGGGTTTGATCTCCCGCATCTGATATGGTCCCCTGAGCCTGCCAGGAGCAATTCCTGAGCATAGAACCCAAAAACCAAAATTAAAAAAATCTCAAAGCAAAAGAAACAAATTATTCCAATCTGGTGCTCAGGATACTTTTTAAATCATATAAATTACTGAAACAGTGGCTTGTATTTGGTTAAGTGTTCAGTAAATAAGATATGTTAACACCCTCATGGCATGTTTAAAAATCTTACTGCAAAAGTCAGACTTTTTGAAAATGGAACCCACTTCTCAACTTTTTTTGGGGGGTGGTGGCACACTCGGTGATGTTCAGGAGTTACTCCTGGCTATGCGCTCAAAAATCGCTCCTAGCTTGGGGGACCCTATGGGACGCCGGAGATGGAACCAAGGCCTGTCCTGGATCAGTAGAGTGGAAGGCAAACGCCCTATCGCTGCACTTTCACTTTGGCCCCATGGAATTCACTTTTTTTTAAATTAATATCTTTATTTAAGCACCTTGATTACAAACATGATTGTGGTTGGATTTCAGTCATGTAAAGAACACCCCCTTTCACCAGTGCAACATTCCCATCCCCAATGTTCCAAATCTCCTTTCTCCCCACCCCACCCACACCTGTACTCGAGACAAGCTTTCTACTTCCCTCATTCATTCTCATTGTTAGGATACTTGTCAGTGTAGTTATTTCTCTAACTACACTCATCACTCTTTGTGGTGAGCTTCAGGAAGTCAGCTGGAACTTCTAGCCCTTCTCTCTTTTGTCTCTGAAAATTATTGCAAGAATGTTTTTCATTTTTCTTAAAACCCATAGATGAGTGAGACAATTCTGCGTCTTTGTCTCTCCCTCTGACTTATTTCAATCAGCATAATAGATTCCATGTACATCCATGTATAGGAAAATTTTATGACTTCCATCTCTTCTGACTTCTGAATATTATTCCATTGTGTATGTGTACCAAGTTTCCTTAGCCATTCATCTGCTGAAGGGCATGTTGGTTGTTTCCAGAATCTTGCTATTGTAAATAGCATTGCAATAAATATAGGTGTAAGGAAGGGATTTTTGTATTGTATTTTTGTGTTCCTAGAGTATATCCCTAGGAGTGGTATAGCTGAATTGTATGAGAGGTCAATTTCCAGTTTTTATTAAATGGTTGAGCTGACCCAGAAATTTTCAGTCACCAAGTCTCAGTCAACTCAGTGTATCTGCATTTGTAATAGTTGTAAGATGCAATATGGTTAAGAGCTGTCACATATAAAGGACTTAGTAACTCAAGGAACACTTTGGTGATTTTTCATAATTCATATATTTTTAATTTTTAAAATTCTCATTTATATTTTTTGATGTTAATATATTCACAAAGATGTGGCTCAGAGGTAGAGCACATTATTTGCATGTGTGAAGCCATGGATTTTATTTCTAGAACCTCAGAAAATTAATCTTAAAAATGGAAATCCTTTATTTTATTTATAAAAAATATACTTTGGGTTTGATAGACTTAAATCAGCATTTAAATTGCATAAACCTAGTGAAACAAAATGGTGAAAAATCAATATCAAACTTAAGGAAACATTTTTTTCTAAAGGAAAATCAACTTCCATAGTTAGGCACGTGTTACACATCAGTGAAAATTTCAATCAATATTTTTGAAACTAGTTGGCTGACATAGATTTTCTTATAGCTAGAAAACTACTCAGTTAAATTGTGAAATGTTTAAACAAGGTAACAAAAGTCCAGCTTACATAAGAGCAAATAACCATACTTTAAAAGTTGATTACTATCCCTAGTTTCTCATAGTTTTATCTGAACCCAGAGAAATGAATTTAATTCTTTTAAGTCCCATTCAAGTGTATTGAGTATTCACATACCACTTATTTCTTAAGAAATCAAGAGGATGAATTTTATTTTTGTATGTTAGCTTATGATATTATAAACACCAACCAAAAATTTTCTATTTTCAGACTCTTATTACTTGTGCTTTTTAAAGCAATAATATCTTCTATTTTTTGTACTGAGGCATTTTACAGTTACAGTAAGACTTACTCATTCTTTCCTCTGCCAGGCCCTCCTCAATCATTTCTATACCTGGAAGCAATTTATTATAGGAGTAGCATCTCTTTTTATATATAATAATTTTTTTTGACCAAAGTGGATTACAAATCATTCACAGTAAAATTTTAGGTATATAATGACATTGAATCAGGGGCATTCCCACCACCAATCTTGTCCTCCCTCTCCCCCCCAGTTCTCAGCATGCATTCCATATCATCTCTTAAACACACTGTTTACCTGAACTTTAAGACTTAATACTGGTGCTGAAAATAATACTTCAACTTTGAACAGGAAAAACCTTGAAAGTTACACAATGCTAAGGAAAAACCTTTATTCACCATGATTTTATTTAACTACTATTCTGAGATATTGATTTTCTTTTTTTTTACCACCCCCCCCGAGACATTGATTTTCAAAGCCAGAAATATTTCTCATTTGGAAAAATTGTAATAAATGATTTTATTTCACTAATATACAAACCATAAATATAAAAGAGATTAATGGGACATAGTAAAATTGATGGTACAGTCATTTTGCCTTACTGAAAATCCTCCTTTTGACTTTTATTATCCATTCAGGCCTTTATTTCTAAACTGATATTTTTTTAATAATGTTTATTGAGAACTTGTGAATTACAAGTCTTTCACCAGTATATTTAAAGTACATAGTGACAGCTAATTTTGGCAATTTCCCAGCACCATTTTTAACCTCCCTTCACCACTGTTCCCAGTCCAGTTCCTGGACTGCTAGTGTAACAGGTCCCCTAGTATATAACTTGTTGTTGATCCTGATTCTGTTGTAAAACACTATCCTTATTCCCTGTCTCAAGATACAATTAATACCCTTATTTTCTTTGAAATAGTGCTGATGAATGAGTTTATATCATACTTCCACAAATAAGAAAGAATACAGTCAAGAAAGAGATCCCGATATTTCGTTTTCAGGAATGTAGAATAGAACAATCAGGTCTCCTAAATGGTCTAGCAAGTCAGACTTCCACCAAATGTAGTAGTCCATTATAAGGGATAGGGGAAATAATTGAATGTTGAAGTTCAAATTCTTATAATAATTAGAATGGACATTTATTTCAAAATGTGGAGAACTTGACAGTGAAAAAAATGACAGAAATTCAGCTCCATGGTGAATTATAAATGTCAAATTACTGGTATGCATGTAAAAAAGTATGTAGCTATTAGAATCCAGACTCTGCCTTTATGTGCAGTGCTTCTGCTTTTATCAGTGTCTTATATTCCTCTAAGGTGTTCTGTCATTCATTGTCAAATTTTTAGTGTAAGATTATAAGACATATGTCAGATCAGTGTCCAAAGCTTTCCAGGTTCTGGACACATCGATGCAGTCTTATATTTTACACCATATTAAGTCTATTAAATGGAAAAAGCTTCTCAGTTATTAGAAGTCAGTTATGGAGTGTACTCTAGCATGTGATATCATCTACTCTGAGGAATGTGAAGCATGGGGTGGGGAGCAGTATGATTTTATATTGTATGTGGACTCATGATGCTGTCAGAGTGTCAGCAGGATGAACAATGAAAAGGATGTTAACCAAATTTTGATGTGCAAGAACATGTGTTTAATTTGCAAGATGCTTTGTTTAATTAAAAGGTAAATACCATTTACAATTCCTCTTGCAGATGAATTTAGAGCAGCAACAACACCTACAGAGTGTTCAAATTGCCAGCAGAATTTCTTGGATGCAGATGATCAATTAGAAGGGTACCCATTTGGAGAACAATAATAATTTTTTTATTTGTTTTCAAATAGAAATGGCTTTATTTTCCATAAACAGATTATTCCTACAGTTTAATGTCTAGCTAAGTATGAATTTAAAGCCATAAAACTATATTATTCTATCACTTACAGAGAAATAAACCAGAAATTGAAGTTTCTCTTGCCACCCAACCCAAGTCCTAGATTTTTAAAATCTTTTCTCACTTTTCCTACCTAAATTCTCCCTCCCATTGTCCTCCCCCTCTCCTCCTTCTGTCCATTTCTTACAGTGTTCCATAGGTTGACTAGATAAGCGGTGTTATTTACAATTACCTTCTCACCCCTCCTCAAAAATAATCTTAAATTAATCACATGTTTTGAGATTGCCAACACAATTTTTCTAATAGCTTACTCGAATGTTTAAGCAGATGAAAAAGTTCTCCCCTTTCAATTTCTTTTCTATTTAGGACTTGCTAATTTTTCAGATATCATGCAAAAAGCACATGCTAGATCACTTCTTCTTATAACTGTGGGAAGAAAAATCTTGAAGGGGAAGCTAGTTTATTATAACTTCTCATCTTGGTAGCGATAATAATTTATCTTTTCCTCTTCCCTGACTCAATAACTTGTATTGTTGCAGTTTGCTTTCAGTTATGTTTAAAGGTAGGAAATTAAATCAAAGATTCTTTTGTCATGTCGTTGCTTGATACCAACACAGAACATCCAGGTAACATGAAAGAGAAATTCTACCTGAGTTTCTCACAAACAATTCACACACCATGAGTAGAATTTCTTTAAATCTCACTAAGTAAAGAGCCATTAAATTGCTGGTTACAATCTATCCTGCCTATCATATGAGAAATATACAATATGATGATGTGGAATCAGCTTATATTGTTAGCTTATCTAATATATTATAAAACTAAATTATTTACTATAACTATTGTTGATATACTGGAACTCAGAATAATGTACTTCGGAAGAAAAGAATGCAAAAAATTTCAATTGGTAATTGCATTTTTTTCCTTACTGTTATTAAAACCATACTTAAAACCATACTTAAAAGATCTTTTCTGGCAGGACAGAAAAAATAGTAAAAGCAGTAAGGCTCTTGTTTTGCACAAGCCCTACACAGTTCATTCCCAACATTACATAGGGCTAAATATACATATATACATATGAAAATGGAAAAAAATATATATATACATTTTCATTTTCATATTCTTCATTATTAATGAAAAGTTCACTATTTATATTTATATTTGCCAAGAGAAAATTTCATTGCAGTACATAAATTAGATATAGTAGTTATATACAGTAAAATTTCACACAAAAGTTGACATTAGCTGGTTAAAATACAGCTATCAGATGACTGGTCATCGGCAATCATTGTCCAAGAACAAATAGGCTGGGGCCGGAGAGATAGCATGGAGGTAAGGCGTTTGCCTGTCATGCAGGAGTTCATCAGTTCGAATCCCGGCGTCCCATATGGTCCCCTGTGCCTGCCAGGAGCAATTTCTGAGCCTGGAGCCAGGAATAACCCCTGAGCACTGCCAGGTGTGACCCAAAAATCACACACACACACACACACACACACACACACACACACACACAAAAAGAACAAATAGGCTAAATTCTGTGTGAGAAGCAATAAGAGAAATATTTTAGGAAGTTGCTGCATCCTAACATTTGTTAACTTTTAAAGTCAACATCTAGTATGTGCTATGTTTGCAACAGCTAGGTCCACTTACTGAAAATACTACTTTTGATGAATAACAATAACGGAACTTAAGATTTTAGATAATAATGTTTTGTTACTTCAGTACCCAGTTATTTCTTGGTGGTGCACCAAGTTATTTCTTGAGGTGCACCTCCTGTGTATTATCTTCTAAAAGAGGTAAATTGAATAACTCTTAAAAACCAATTATAATAATCTCTGAGGCTCCCACCTTAAACTTTAAACTTCCACACTCAACACTTTGCTCCATCTATTAGACCAAACTATTAAATATCTGATATGTGTCCTTTAAAAATATATATTATTAAATATTTTATGGCACTATTTATTCTTTATCTCAGCTCCTTTAAAACTCTACAGGTTTCTCATAGAAATTGAATTCCAAAGTCACAAAAATACTATGGAAAAGAACTATGTTTAATTCATACATGACTCAAATCAGAGTGTTCTGCTTGCCTATTAAGGTATGCCAGACCCATTCACTAATTTCCCTTTAAGATACTTCAAACAGGGGGGGAGGGAAAAAAAAAAGATACTTCAAACAGTACAAGGATTCTCCCAGATTTCTTTACCATGAAATGTCTGAGAATAATACCAAACTTTTAATTGCTCTGTACAATTAGAACATATAAAGTTCATTTTTTAAAAGAAAATTGTCTATAAAATGTCTTTATATCCACTGTTTTAAGAATGGGCATTTTGTTTTTGTTTACCACTAAGCTTAACCCTAAATCTAACCTAAACCCTAAAAATTAAAGTTTCTATATATTTGGCTGCTTTTCTGAATAGTTTTTTTTTTCTCTGAATTGTTTTAATTTGTTTTCCTTTCATGAATTCCTAACTCCTAGGAGAGCTGCCAACTGTTGAATGAGTGACTGAATCTCAGACTGTCAAATAAATTAAAAAAAAAAACAAAAACAAACAAACAAAAAAACCTCATAATGCTGTGGGAATGCGGTGTCCATATAACTCAAATACAGAAAATTTGGTTATAGTTAACATTTTCCACCTAACTGGACAGTGACCTTGAAAATTCCACATTGCCTATCAAGACATCAGTTTCCCAGAAAAAGAAAAAGAACAACAGTGAGATTTGATAACTTCAAAACACACATCAAGTTTTAAAATCTATGAAAGTGTTTACAGTAGAAATTCACGCAAACAAACAAGCTTCATTATATGACATTTTTCCCAAATTGACATTGATACTAAAGGTTTTTATGAGAGGTGGGAGGGAGCAAATTTCCAACTTGACATTAACATTTAACTAAATTAAACCTTTGGAAAAACCACAGATCCCCACCATAACAGGCCATGTGGCCAAATAATCTGCACATAAATAACTGAGAAAGCAGAAACACATGGACTGCAGTTCAGACAGTGACTTAAGTTAACCGCTCCTCTGGTGTTCTGGAGATTTAAGAATCCTACTGAAAACATAAAATTCTAAGTTCGTTTTATGAAACACTTCCTGTACTTGAGCTAACTTTACAGCAGGGTCAGATCAGGTCTACACATGGTTGAAATGTGGACTACTGATGAAAATGGTTTGCCAATGAAGATATTTTATTTATTTTCTGCCATTAAAGTTGTCATTCCAGAGAGGCTTTGCCATTTTTTACCATAACCATTGATATAAGAAAATAAAAAGGTGAATGAAGAGATGAAAAACAGCCTCCTGATTATCAAAGTCGTCAGTGAACAAAACCTAGCAGAAATGTAATGTACAACTTTCCTGGATGAAGTAGGTGGGTCTTTGGAAATGAGGCCTAAAATTATACTAAACCAGTATATCAGATATACTTTAACTACATTTTATAGAAAGGCTGATGTGGCTATTTTACTTTTTTCATTTAGATGACGTATAGTTCAGCACTGAATTATGTTTGATCCATAAAGGTATTCAAATTAAAGAAAAAGGTGTCTCCTCACTGAAAAATATGCACTCTACTTTGCTATTAATGATTCATTGTTTAGCATTTTGAGAAAATAAATCAATTTTTTTTTTTTACATTTGGACAGTAGGATTAAGAACTGAAATGAAAAAAAAAAAAACGGTTTTAAATGTGTGGCTATTCACCTCACTACAAGGTAACTAAATTATTCACACTGGTAAGAGTAGCATCTATAAAATAGAAATAAAAAACTGATAACATTTTCCAAGCAAAAAAGTTTTATATTATGAAGTGTTTTCTTTTCAGACAAATAGATGTAGTTTTATTTTTCTATGAAAGGCTGAAAAGAATATACACCTAAAACATTAGCTTACTGTCCATCTGAATTCAAGAAAATCAGTATAGTGTGATTTTTCCAGGCATCTTTCTACTGTCTGCTTGCCGAAGATTTTTGCTCCTCTGTTTACCAGCTGTAAATAAACATTTTTAAACTTCACTCTTTCAATTCTTTAAAATGAGAAATTACAATCATATCTTATCCAAAGGACTGCAATGAGAATTAAAGAAGATAATGAAGGTAGCATAGCACCTGGCAGTGAGTAAACATGAAATACATGTTACTTGTTATTATTTATTATATACAGCTTTTATTGCAGAAAAATCTCTCTCTGAGATCTTAGATCTTGTGGATAAGTAAACACAAAAAGTGATATATCAGATCCCACTCTCGTGCCATTCTCATTCCTTTCCCTAGAAGCAGCTCAAATATTCTATCAATTGCTTGAAAATACCAAATAAGAAGACATTTATACTCTTGGAAACCCTGCCTATTAGAATCTGGGACACTAAAAACAAAACAAAACAAAACAAAAAACCTTTGCCTTTTTATCAGAAGTGAGTGAGAAAGTGAAAGCAAATTATTATGCTAATATACCAGACTTATCTGTCTAAATTTATTTGAAAAAATTTTAACTATCCTTCTTTTCTAGAGACAGTGAAAAAAAAAAAACAGAGGCAACAGAAATGACAGAAAAAAATTCACAATAGGAAGATATTATGCCCATCTCTAATTCAAGGTCGCCTGCATAGAAAAATATATGTGATTTCTAATAACTTTTACCTCTCTGCAGCAAGAAAAAAAAACCCTGCTACTCAAAGCATATAGTCTATTTCAAGGTTAAACTAATTTGAAAGCACCATAGAGAGAACTAAAGTCCTGAATTGACTAGATAAACAAAACAATCCTTTCTCCTGTTCCCTGGTAAAGAACTGAAGCAGTGACACTGGTTTCACGGCCACCACCACTAGAAATGGTTGCCTCTTATGTTTCTTTGTGAGTCTGAAAACTTTCATTTCCACTGGGACTTCACTGCTGGAAGTCTGTCCAGGTAGAGGAGAAAAGATGGAACTAAAAAAATAAAATCACTTTTTTCCAATCTGCAGAATTATTGTGGTTGCTTCCAACCTTCCATAGGAGCAAACATTTCCTCCAATAGCTAATGAAATACTTCCCAGCAAGTACATCAGTGGTCCTCATGGTAAGTGTGGGTTTGGTTCAGAAGGGATGTGTGTCTCTATGTATGTATGTGTTTGCCAGTGTTCAAAGTGTGTGTGTTCTTTCGTTCATCCTTCATGCTTGCAAAACGTTCCTTTCCAAAGCAGCCATGATTTCTTTTCGTTTTTTTATTTTAATGTTTTATATTTGGGGGGTGCCTTTGTGTCCCCCAAAAAAATCTCAGCCCAGAGCATCATCAAAGGGTCACAGAGTGCCCTGAAACAAACAAAAATAAAAAAAAATAAAAAAGCTTACCTTGGAGCAGTAGACGAGATGAGAGTGGATTTTTTTGGAGCTTGCCTTTGTTTGGTTTTGTTTTTGTGAAAGAGCCCCCCACCCTAGAGAGGATGGCGGGAGGGTCTGCAGGAAGGTCTCCCACGGGGCCGTGCCCCCCAATGGAGGGACCACGGGGGAGTGGGGACCGAGCCTGCCACATCTGGCCAGCAGGGGGCTCCTTCGCTCTGCAGAAAGCTGCGCTCCGGCTGCTAGGCTGGCTCTGCTGGCTCAACCTGCCTGGAGAGGGAGGGAGGGGGTTTGGGAGTGGGAGGGCCGCTAAGGAAAGACTTGAGAGTGACCCAGAGGGGCTGAACCACCGTGGTTCCCCCACCCCAAACCCCCAAAAGCTTGCAGCAGTCTTGCAGGAGTCCCAACTTTTCATCACAGCATCCTAGCCTCCAGTCCCGCGGTGCATCTGCCTCTGCTTGGAAAGGGGGGTGGGTGTACTAGGAGATATTACATTTTAAATTCATTAACTTAAAATTCATTTTAAATTTTAAATAAAAATTATTTTTTTGTGTGTGTGTTTAGGGGAGCCTTTTGTCTTCCCCCAAAATCTCAGCCCAGAGCATCAAAGGATCACAGAGTGACTGGAACAAAAACAAAACAAAACAAAACAAAAACTGGATCTGGCAGGAGGAGGTGCTCCGGGACAGGAGATGTCTCTGGTCCGGGGTGCAGAGGGGAGCAGTCCCCTTGCAGCCTGGGTCTTGCGCACCTGGGGTTGCAGAGCGCAGTGCAGGCTAATGAAGCATTGGGGCTTCCACTCGTCCTTTGGGGCTACCGCTGGGCTTCTGAAGCTTTGCCCGGAGAGGAGTCGAGTTAAGACTCCTCGATGCATTGGAAGTCCCAGTTTTGAGCCAGCTCTGATGAGCTGCAGCTGCTGAAACTACAGTCTATGGGGTCTGCAAAAGTGGAGTCTGGCCTGAGTCCCTTCTGGGCATCTGGGCAAAGGAAGCCTCACGGAGCGGCCCAGGCCCAGCTCTTCCTCCAGGGCTTCCAGGGCCTGATGATATGCGAGCTTCACTGGGGAATAAATAGGAAGGAGACTTTCCATCCTGAGACCCGCCCTCCAGAGCTGGCCTCCTGGGGTGGCCATCCGGACTCCCCGGAGTGTTGCAGACCTCGGTATAGATTAGGAGATTGGGTCTTTCTAAGGGGCTGCTCTGAATTGTCTGGGTGGTGCTGGCCCTGCATTGGTAATGAAAGCTGGAAACAACCTCTCCCCTAGATCCCCACCTCTCTTGCACGCACTGATCCCACACAATTTGCATTTGAAAAAGCCTGGAAACTGGCTTCAACCTACACACACACACACACACACACACACACACACACAAATACACACACCACCACCACCACTTGCCAGCACAGACTGCCAAGTAGGAAATTAGTTCATTTACACACACACACACACACACACACATACACACACACACACACACACACACCCCAAAACCTGCCAGGTGAAAAATGAGTTGAGTGATACACATCCACAAAAATCAAGCTCACCACACACTCACACACACACACACAACATACTACATTCACATGCACACACACATATACACAACCTGCCAAGTGGGAAATGAATTGAGACACACAAGCACATGTAACTACACGCATGCGCACACGTGTACACACACACACACACACACACACACACACACCATGGCCTGCCAAGAGGGAAATGAGTTGAGTCATAGAATCTGAATGAATAAAATTGGCCTTTCAGTTCTGAGGATAAGAATATCTAATAACCCAGAATCCTGGCAATCACAGCATTATAAAATTTCTGGAACCCTGTCGGAATCCTTTGAAAACAATTAGAAGAAAGTGATAGTAAAAGGAAGAGAATTTTGTTTTTTTCAAGGGCACTTGTGGGCAATTTAGTGCAGCATATATTAGAGTTTAAAAAATGTTTTCCTTAATTCAAATGCCCAAGTCAAAAAAGAAAACCTCTATTATATTTGGACACGAATTAAATATTACTCTGTTAAAGGGCATTTGTAGCAAAATAGTTGAAATTTGATATTTAATAGCAATGTAGACATATACATGAATAGTGTTTTCTTTTCATATGCATGCTGTATAAATTGAAAGAGTTTTCTTTTCTTTTCTTTAAAAATGCCCTTCAAAGACACCTAGACATGCCCATTGCAGGCAACAAGTCACTCTTCTGACCAATGTGAATTGTGTAATTCATAGTTCAGCATCCAAGTCCAAAGTCTCTTTTTGCTGGGACCAAGTGTCCCTTTGAAATTTAACAGCTAAAAAAATGTCATAAGTCAAAAATAGGCATTCAGGTTTTTGCTGCTGTTTGGTTTTGATTTTTGTATTGTTTGAGAAATAGCCATACCCACTTCATTCTTATCCAATGTTCCTTTTTTGGGAAGATTTGAAAAAAAAAAAGCGTCAATAATTAAGGGTAAAAAGTTCTCCAAGAAAACCCCGAGTCTTGCCACTATCCTGTAGATAAGTCTTTTGTGAGCATTTCAGAATAGTTCTAACAAAGCCAAACTGCACTTCTTGTTTCTAATTCTTTCAACACAATGAGAAAATAGTAACTTCTAACATTTGACTGGATAAAATTCTTATTGATTGTCAATTTGGCATTTGATTGAATGATATTTTGCATAACAATAGGCCACTGCTCAGTGAGATGTATACTTAAATAACAGAGAAATACCATCTTGTTTCTTTACAACTCACTGTGAGAAAGCATATTGACTTCTAAAATATGAGTCTTCCCTTAAGCCTTCTGAAATCACTCCCATGAACCTGCTCTCCTATCTAATACTGTAGAACAGTTGATGTAATTTAATTTTTATTCTGTCAACAATAAATTGATTTAGTCTTGGTGAGGTGCCTTGTTAGGAGAAGTTGATTGTTGCAAAGGATGGAATGGCAGGAGCATGGAGGTTAAAATAATGTTTCATTTTATAATCAAGAAAAATTGTGCTATTTTCTCCCATCAGATCAGCAGTTGGAAGAATCTGAGAGGGTTTGATTTGAATGTGCTTTATTGAATCTACCAAGAGCACACTGACATCAAGTAGTAAATTACCCAGGATTATGCCTCTATTTTTGAGAAATCATAATTCCAATTCAATTGCATTTATTTCTTGAGTTCTGATAGGGCTGATAGAAGGTCAAGAGAGGGTAAAAAGTGACAGTGAGTACATCAAGGTATTTCTTGTGTAACAATCAAGTCACACCCTATTCTCTCCTGCAAAATTTCAAAAGGAAAGCAAATCACCTAACTCCTGACATCATTTTATACTTATATCTAAATAAATGCTTTAAACTGTAACAAAAGCAAACTTGAATTTTAAAGTCGACTCTACTTAAATAATAGAAGAAACTCAATACCATGACTACTAAAAATTTCTTGGGGACTTGGCCAAATTTTGGCTGCACTTCCAGCCTAACCTGCAGGGGGCAATAGCTTGACACAAATGACAACAAAAGCTGCTCAGCTCTTAGACTTGGATTTCAGACTATGACCCTGGAATGTTGTGGAGGTTGAAAAAAGTGCTTAATTAATGTATATTGAAACAAAAGATCAGGTAAATTGTTTGATTTGTCTTCAAGCTATGTTTTTAGACTAATCTAATTCATAACTCTTAGGTTCCCCCCCTTGGTTCGATTATTAAAGTTTCAGAAGAGATTTAGCCAGCTTAAAAATTATTTTAAACACTAATTGTTTACTATGAATGTATGTAATTTATGTTCTCAGAAAAAAGGAGAATTTAAATGAATAGCATGAGATTCAAATAAAAGATAAACCCCAAAACATATAGATTATTATACATAGGTAATAAAAGGGTCATATTTTGCCAGTAAAACCTGTATTCATTTTTTAGCTTAAAATTAAAAATGGGTCGGGAGCAGTCATCTTTTCTTTGCAACCTATTTTATTTCCATCTATAATACATTACTTTTGAAAAATGGGCTTGCATTTTAAATATGATGAACAATTAGTGAACATTCTCTTTTGTCACAGGTTTCTTTTTATTGCAGATGAAAGAGTATTTATTGGCTATTGATAAATCTAGCTACCCTTCCTTCACAGGCTGTATCTATATTCTCTCCTAGATCCTTCTTCCAGTAACATCCACTAATAAGAAAAACTGGAAATAGAGCAAAAGGATTTTGACTAGAGGGAATAACTGTAGAGTAAAAAAGAAAAAAGAAAAGGATTTTTTCCCATCTCCTCACTACAATCACTTTTAACATTCATTATGTCAATTGTCAATTTTCAGTGATTCAAAATGTCTTGCCCAAGAGGCATCCAGAATTCAAGAAGTTAAAGGGTACCTGGTATTAAACAACCTGGTGTCAATCCTAGTGGGATTAACTAAACTGAGTTTCTAAATACAGCAATACTGTGTTCTCTGATCACTACAAGATATATATATATATATATATATACACATACATATATTAAGAATTACTGCACATGAGTACTGTTTCACATATATGAGAGTTTAATCTTAAAGCAAAAACATATCTTTTATAAAAGCATCTTTTTTTCCTCCCCTACTGTAAAGATACAGTATTTGTTTTTGCTTTCCTTTAAGGAAAAAAGATGAGGTTTGCTTACACTCAGAAAGAAAATTTTATTCTCCAACACCCCCCCCCATTCTACTAAACCGTTTTAGTCGACATATGTTTGTTATCAGAGAGAGGTGCTGTGAACACACAGCCATTTTCTTAGCAGCTTTTTGACTATATGTTACCAGAGTCCCACAAGGCATTGGTCCTTTCCCATTGGGAAGTCATGAATAAGAGACTATGAAGCTGGCACGTCAGATCTTCCTCAATTAATCCACCATTAGCATGTTTGGGATCCACGACTGGATGGGGAACAGCAGCTTTTTGTAACTGTACGCCGACCATCCCCAATTATGCTCTGCTAAAAATGAACTCTTTGCAGACCAACCCTCCCGGGCTGTCAGGGTTTTCCGTTCTCCTATTTTAACGTTTGTGTATAGTGGCAGGCGACAGATGGTGTAGATCAGATCGATTTGATTGCATTAGATGATCCCCCCCCCCCCTTCTCCACTCCTTTCTGGAAGCTCGCATCAGCTGAAGGCTATCGCCTGGGACTCCGTGGAAGCGTGAGCTAGCCGACACCACGCGAAGGCACTGGGGCACAGCCAGCTTGAAGCACAGAGGTCCCTTCCCAGGGCTTGTTAACACTGTAACCCAGCACTCACTCGGAGGAAAGCAGCTCCTATGCCCGGAGTCTACCTGGCAGCTCCTCCGAGGACTCTCCAGCTTCTACACATAGTTGGAGTTCAGCTTGCAACCTGGATTTAGAGGGTAAGCACTTCAATGGAATGGATTTGTGACAGTTACTTTGCTATACCGAAAGGCAAATCTCAGCCAGCCAGCGTAGAGGGTGTCCAGTGTGTGGAAGAGAGACTAGTCTATGTTTACATGGATCAATGTGTCTCTTTTTGTCCACCAAGGATAGAATTAGTGGGTAAAGAGGTGTGCAATGTTTTTTTTTTCCCTTTGATTGTAAGAGTCAACTACTCCCCTCCTCCTGATTTTCCCCCTCTCCTCGGTGTTTCCCCCTTTCTACTTGAGAGGAAAAGAGAGAGGGAGAAGGAGGGGGGGCAGGGGGAGAGAGAGGGAAGAGAGAGGAGAGAGAGAGAGCCGGGAGTGTGGTAGGGGGGAGGGGGAAGCATCCCTGCTTTAGCTTAATTGGCTTATTTCCTCAAACCGATTTGCTTTGTCGCGTTTCTTTATGTATATTTGGTTGCAAATTACCCAAGCATTTGCCTGGGATGGGTGTTTGGAGTAGGGGGGACAGGATAAGAAAGTAGTGGGGACTAAACAACCACTCGCGGTGGTCTGGAAAGATCAAAAGGTGCTGAAAAGACCCCCTGCCCACCCAATACTAGAATCACCTCTAGTTCTTTGGGGGCGCGAGAGAAATGTAGATTCTAATAAACATGGCTTGCAAGGAGTCGATGAACAAAGGTACTTAATGCGGACCTAAGCCTCGGTTGATATTGCTCCGCTAAATATTCCAAAAAGCTAAGTGTAAGTTGATCAACTGAAGCCCTGATGGTCTTGGGCTTTTTTTTTTTTTTTTTTTGCCTATTCTGTGTGTGTGTGTGTGTGTGTGTGTGTGTGTGTGTGTGTGTGTGTGTGTGTGTGTGTGTAGGGTGGAGAACGGGGGAGGGTGGGAGGGTGGGGAAAATCCGACAGCTTAAGGAGGTTTGAATTGAATATGCACCCAGCGGCAGTGGTCTCGTAGGAAATGGTATTCTAGTAAGTCAAGCTGCCCCGCTGAAGCATGAGAGAGCTTTGGTTAGAGCTCAGAGCGTCAGTTCTGCTGAGTGCTGCCAGCATTCAACCCAAGCGGAGCTGTCCACCGGTCCAGGTGCTGAAGCTGGTGCAACATTTTGGGTAGGTAGGAAGAGGGCTGGCATTGGCCACTTAGTTAGAAAAGCAAGCATCTCCACCGCGGGGTGATAGTTTCTTAAAAGGTGGGAGTCTGCAGGTCAGTATGTGTGTGTTTGTGATTTTAATTGTGAGAAGCAAAACTCGACTGTGTTGTAAAAGCTGGATGGATAGTGTGTGGGTGTGATTCGGATCTGCTGTGCATTGTTGGGGCATGTGTGTCTGTCTCTGTGTGTAGTGTGTGTCCATAGCTGGATGATTTGTTTTTAATTCGAAAGGGACATTAAACTTGCTTGATCAAAATCTGGATGAGGTGGTCCTTGTTTTCCTTTCAATGGGAGTTGAAATTTAAATGGAAGAGTTGAAGAGCAATGTACACTTTGTTCATAGACTATTGCATTACTTTCCCTAAGGGCTTTTGTTTCTAGGAGTTCAGGCTGAAGAGAACCTGTCAGTTTTCTGTGTATATGTGTGTGCACGTGTGGTTGTAGCATAACCAGAGAAAAGATCCACTTTATAACTATGTGAGGTAATGGCAGAAAATAGTGTTCATTAATTTGTTTAATTGGTGTGTCTTTTGTGAAAGGTGTACTTAAGAATCGTCTGAAAATACTATGAAATAGCATAATAATTTATCAGCTCTCTTTTTCTTTTGAGTTATTTTTGGACATCAGGCATTATATACCAAACAACAGTTCATTAAAGTCTAGGATTCATGTTGATTTTTCTATTTGTAAGTAACATGTCAGAAAAGTGATGAGTTGGGGTAGCTGGTGAAGTGATATCCATATATCTTTTAAAGTAAGAACAAGCACGTTCAAAGTGCCTTAAATTGCAACCAGGTCAATTAAAGATGACTTGTGGTAGTGGGAACTGTTCTGTTATATAATTACTCCTGATGAAGAGCTATTTGCACTTACATAATTTGAGAAATCATAATGTCTATTGCCATGTTTCCATATCCTCGACCTAGTGTCACTCACATGGACATAGTTCCATGTATTGAGAGTAAAAAAAGAAAAAGAACAAATTGCGAACTTTCTAATGTAGCTATATGGGTTGGTAGTGACATTGCATTTGTCCATTTTGTTTGATGCACGATAAACCCCTATTATCAGAATATTCACTCCAGGATCTTAAGACAAAGCTTTTTCAGTAAGAGCCATATTGATCATCAAAGAAACAGAGATGCTCTCTGAAAGCTGAATTGCAGTCGCTTTGCACATGAGTTTTTAGTATTTTTACTTAATGAAATAATTTCCATGAAGACAGAGCTTAAAGTGTCTTTCTCCATCGGTGTGCATGACTGTACAGCAATGCATTCGTACTGTATGAACAACAGATTATATGTTGTGCTAGTACAAAACAATGCCCCACTCATTTAAAAAAATAAAAACTCTACCAGCTTGTCAAGTCAGTCAGTTCTGAGACTACGGAAATTTAGTTTAATTATTTGGTACCTTGAAACCTTTTTTCCTGTAAAAATCATTATGTCATAAAGCTGTGAGGCCTTCAAAGGAGAGATGCCTATTTTTGTACTATGAGTATTTGATTCCAAGTAGGAAATTAAATGAGTGTTTCTTTTCTGTGATGTTGGGCTTGAGAAAATGCATTTCCAAACACACTGTTGAAAATTTCACCCATGCATGACCCCATCTTTATTTGCCTCTCACTTCTTAAAGCCGTCTAGGCAAATAACATTTATAATATTTGTGTGCTTAACTATGCATGTCTCTTACAGGGCTCTCTCGCTGTCACGACACTCAATCAAAAACACCTCGAGTGGGCTGGCTGAGATTAGAAGGTTTGGGAAGCAGAGCAAGTCACCAACGGAAAAAAAGCACCAGGTAAAGTAGAGGTTACTTGTCACGCCCATCCTATGCCCAAAGAGGATGCCCTTCCTTCCTGGCTGACACCAGAACACTCCACTGTAGTGTTTTTAAACCCTTGGTATTTTGTGATTTGTCTTTCAGAATTGGAAAGAGAACAGCCATTTGGATTTGGGCAGGAAGCAGCCAAGCACAGCTTTGGATCCTTCTGGAGGGAAATCGAGTTATGGATTTATAGTCCCAGTCAAGCTCAGCCCAAACCCAGCCAGGGGCGGGCACAGCAGCAAGAGTTCTCGTAGTGTCAGCGGCAGCAGAAGCAGCAGCAGCAGCAGCAGCAGCAGCAGCAGCTTGGTCCTCTGACTCTTTTCGGTGACGGGTATTCTTGGGTGGATAATACGGATTACGTTGTTATTGCTTAAGAATACGCGTAGTCGAGGAGGGTACCAGCCAGCCTGCCCACCAACTGGCCTCTGAACGCCTTTGGTTGTCAAGGTAGCACTTTTCTTCCTTCTTGTATTTATTTATTTATTTATTTATTTATTTATTTATTTATTTATAAGTCTTCTCTTTTTTTCTTGTCTTGGTCTGGGTCGCTTCTGCTTAGCTGCCTACAAGACTTAGCCCAAGGGCTGGATGATGCTGAGTCCCTGGGCATCCAAACCCGCGCGTGTAGAATGGGTGCGTGCCAGGGGGCTAGAGGGGATGGAGATGGGGTGCGGCGGAGGGTGGGGCTTGGAGGAGAGCAAAAAAGGGGGGGTGTCTCAGCTTTGCAAATCCACAGCCAGCTTGGCCCCATCCAGGGAGAGAGAAGAAGCTGGCAAGTTCTCAGCAAGTTGTCAGTGCCTGCTTGCAAGGTCCTGAGCGGGACTGGGGAGCGTGGCGCGCCGGGAACCCGAGCTCTGCAGGAAGGGGGTGCACATGCGAAAGGAGGGGAGCTGCGCTGCAGGAAGGGCGTGTCAGTGGGAGAAGGTGCCCAGCCAGCCGCGGGAGCTTGTGACTCTGAGCATCCCTGGCGGGGCCTCTAGCTGGACTAGTTCAGATGGGCTGGCCAGACTGGGGGGAGAAGAAAACAGGGCTCTGGGGGCTCGGTCCCTGCGGAACCCCCAGGTGCGAAGTGCAGCGGGTCCCTCTAGAACGCATCTTTGCTCGCCCGCGGTCAGGAGAAAAGATGGAGATAACGGAAAGGGGAGCCGATTTGTGGCGATGTGCAACGGATCTGGTACCTTCCTCGGAGTTGAAAATTTGGGGGCTGCCAGTGATGTTGGAGTCTTGCAGATTTTTTTTTTGGAACATCTCTGCGCGGTCTTGTGTGCATCTGCCTGGAGGACAAGTTTCAAGCACTCACCAGCAAACCCGAGACACTTACACCCACTCCAAACACACCCTTCTGCAAGTCTGCTGGAGGGAAGGAGAGAGAGAGGTAGCTGAAAACCTTTCCAGCCATCTACTTCCAGGGTTTTTTTTTTTTGTTTGTTTGTTTGTTTGCTTCCCGTCAGATCGGATGATGAAAACAACAACAATAAATCAAAACAGCAAAAAACCAATTTACTCCTATTTTGAGAAGAGTAAGCGACCAGCCTCCAATCACCTCTGGAGCACCTCGGGAAAGCAAAGAAAGCAGTAGTGCTTCTGCGGATCACAAGATGTACTAGGAGCAGAGAGGTTGAGGTGGAGCTGGACCAGATGATGTATTGTGGACGATGCCTATGGAAGCTCCTGCGGGTGATGGACCGTGCAAACGTGCCTCATTCACCTACTTCCAGAACTCTAGAACCAGCCGTAGTCTCCACTCATGGTGCAGCGAGAGAGAAAATGCTGGAGAATTGTTCATAGAATCAGATGCCCAGAAGGTTGCACTGGGCTCCAGGAAGAAACATATGAAGACCAAAATCCCTTTGCATGGTGACCGTTAACTTGCAAAGAGTCCATCTCTACGTCAAATCTGCAGGGGAAAAAATAAGGAAGATTCAAATGTTCCCTCACACCATGCACAGATATCTAGGCAGTGCTTAGAGCTGCTTTATGATGAGTTGTGTGTGCCCCAGACATCTTCTCCCTTTGGAGGATGGTTCAGGGGTTACTCTCGCCCCACTCTGGACTCTTACTCAAAGAGGAGATTTGAGCCCTAGTGCTTTGATGGAGTTTGAAGTTGCACTGTCTAGAGTCTAGACTCACACCTTTCCCCAATTCACTGGATATAGATAGAGGGAGGTTACTGCTCTTCCTCTGCCATTCCGCTCCCTCTCCCTCCCTCCCTCCTTCATTCCTTCCCTCGCTATTTGCAGGATTTCTAGACACTCGAAGCTTTAGCACCCGCACCTGGGGAAAGTTTGCCAGGAAAAAGTTTGGTACCCTTCTCAGAAGCAATCAGGGGCGGGTCCATTTTAAGAATGAGTTGAAGTACATATCCAGGTGTGGTCTTTGTACTCGACGTTCAGTCTCTTGGAAACTTTCTTCTTTCTACTAGGAATGCATCTCTTCTCTCTAGGGATCCAGGGATCCGCCAGTTGGTTATCAAGGGCTTTTAAATGTTGTGCCTGGAATGAAATTAACAAAATGTTGGATTGTTTTATTGAGAGATTAGAGAAGTGGAGAGGAATGACCTAATCTAGGATCTAGGCGACCTTCCTAATGCTGGCCTCATGCTGGTAAAGTAAACAAGTGTGTAAGGTTTGAAATACAGAAAGGGAGTTGTGGGCCTAGTGATAGAGTTTTGAACAATGAGCGATGTGCTACTCCTGCTTGTTGAAAGAGGAAAAATTTTAAAAACTGCAGTTATCTTATTCAGGTTTTTACCTCTGGTACTTCCGCTTATGTTTGCAGTGGCTTCATAAATGAATAATGCTTTTGATAGTTGTGTAATCTCAATGATATTGATAAGACCCACAAAACCTTTACTGATCACCTAGTCAACAAAAAAGGAATTTTTTCTTGCTCTAAGTAGTTTAAATACTTTACTCGTCTCTTTTTTAATGTGGTTTATTCTTTTGCAGAATCGTATTCTTATAAAGGTTTCCATTAGATGTCAATCTGACTGAGCTAGTTTGTATCTAATTTGAAGACGAAAAAAATACTCCAGGGGAGTGCTACTAGACTAGGTCTACTTCCATAAGGACAAACCCCATCAAAACCTTAGTAAATTGAAATTACTATGGTTAATTGCTGTTTTTTTCTTTTTTTAAGAAATATTTTCCCAAAATTACATTACTGCTCATGGTCATCTCTTTTGCTATGTCATTATCCGGAGACAAGATTAAATAAGTGCAAAGTGATGGTATATTTCACAATGAATTCAAGTGATATTACACAGTTGCAATAGTTGCATTGTTTTTCATTTGTTGTCAAGTATAAGACAGGTAAACAAAATTTCTCCAAATTAGCTTTGCTTTATAAAAAATGTAGAATTTCTATCTGAGCATATACATATTGACTATTCTACAATTGATAGTAATATTTTATCTGAATGGGACAAAACTAAAGAAAAATGCTTTTTCTATTATGTTTTACTTTAGTTTAAAGCTTGCCTATTTACTGAAATTTTATAGAACTTTATGATTTATATGTAGATGGAATATATTAGGTTTCTTATTGAAATTTACTGTGTCCATGAACACTCGGATTTATACAGTGATATTTATAAACAGATATAAGAAGTGTCATCTAGGTTGGTGGCTTGTTAAGGGGTCTCAGATAAGGAACATGATATAAATGATGGTTTACAAATCAGGCAAATTTATACGTAGCGTTTGTGAATCGTGACCTTTGACACTTTCATTCAAATTGAATAACAAAAGTATTCAGGATTGAATTCAGGATTTACACTCATCACAGAGTTGGAATGATGACTCTGACCTAATACACTTTTTAATGCATAAAGTCATCCTGGAACTTACACCCATTGTTAACTTCTTTTTTTAAAAAATAAAGACTATAGTTTAGGTTTTGTTATAACATTATTAAAGTTTATAATATATTTGTACAATCTTACTGCAACCTACCACCACCAAAGAAAGTTCCTATGACTTGACACAGCTTAAGTTCACTTTTATGACTATAATAATGTGGCTATTGATATCATCTCAGTGCCAATCTAGAACCAGAATCAAAGAGATATTCAGTTAAAGTACAACCAAAGGAAAGTAATTATGAGATAATATTTTATAGAAGGAAATACTATAAACTGTATAATTTTTCTACTATATTTCATTTATGATTCTTAAAAATAAAATTCACATTTTAATGTGTACATGGTGGGTATATCAAGGAAGACCATATCATATTTTGAAGTAAAACACAAAAGAGCCAAGAACATTAAAAACAAATATTATTATTTGGCTTTTTAATATGTGAAACTCAGCTATCATATCATTGAGATGCTACTGATGACATTACAAAGGAAATCAACATAATCTGAACATGATGATTTAGTGTAAATTTCTTTTATAATTTTAATATATTTAGAAATAATATTAATGAAACTAAAATATTAGACTTTTTCATTATTTACTTGAGCTATTATGTGATTGGTAGTTCTACACCTAATAATGTAAGTGAGGTTTCAAAGAAATTATCTTTCACTTTAATTGTCTTGTTTAAATGTTTCAAAAAATTTCTGATATACTTAGCACTTTAATTATCACTCAAAATTCTTCAGTTTCCTTATAAAATATTTTACAAAAAAAATCACAAGCATCAAATGAGGAAACATTGCAGCTTGTCCTCAAATTATAATTAAAATATATTTATAGAATGCTCACGTTATGTCTATTAACTATACAAATTTGAGTTTGTTGAATTCAGTTTAATAATAGAACCATATCAATAATGTTTGTATTCTCCAGATCTCTCATATGTGACTATCTGAACCTTCTGAGTTCTGAGTTTGTTGAATTCTGCTTAATAATATGAAAACTTAATTAAGACATTTTCATACAAGTGTGAAGCCAAGCCTTTCTATTTTCTGTGGTTTTTATTTTTTCAAAAATATTCATTGAATCTAACTAATAATCCACTAGTAACCTGTATGTAGATATAAATTTAAGCACATTTAAGTGAAAACCAGCAATAAAAATTTTAAAAACTAAAAGTAAACTCTAAATTTTAAAACTTTCAAAAGATACTTACCTGACAGGAGACATATCAGGATTTTAAAGATAGCTTTCCAAGAAGGAGCTCACTTATTGTCTTCGCACTATGCTGACCCCTGCAAATTTTAAAATATGTGGGTAATTTCATTGCCTAATTTCACAAATAAAATATTCATAATAATTTGAAAAATCTAAACATTTAAAATGTTTTTAGAAAATCTTACTAAATAATTTTATTGGAATTATGTCAATATTGAATATCAAATTTATAAGTAGAAATACTTATATTGTCATCGACCTATTAAATCTGCTCCAAATTAAAAGGAGATGTAAAAAATAATATACTTATTTGAAAAACTTTTGAAGTTTTTGATGAACTATATTATGAGTGATAATTTCATATTTTGAAAGCAGTATCTTTTTAAAAGAACTCAAATAAGATGTTTGTTTTTAAAATAATGTTTTGAAGAAAATATCTTATAAAAATAATTGCAAAATTGATAGTTTACAGTTTATTCTTAAATTATGTAAAATGAATAAATGAATTATTTTCTAAAATGTATTTTACCTTCATGAAAAATATAGCTAACACATCTCAGAATAAATTAAAGCTATTTATTTACATGACTTTTATATACCTATTAAATACCACAGTAAATTTGGCCTCCAAGCATAGAAATGAATGTCATTGTGAGTCTTCTCTCAGAGGTTACATATAAAACAGATGTTTTAATTTATAAGTACATTTATATTGTATTTATTATATAAGCATTATAGAGTTTCTAGAATATTTTGTGGGGGACATATAGAATTATAGAATTAATATGAGATAAATTTATAAATAAATAGCATCCATATATTATTTTAGGTTGATTGGTGCAATGCCAAGGATCAAACCTAGGGTCTTACATGCAATCTAGAGCTCTACTACTGAGGTACATTACTATAACTTCACAAGAATAGAGCAATTTTAGTAATGGGGACATTTATATTAGAAAAAATCACATATACTATTTCCTCTAAGGATATTTTGGAGAAGAGTATCACATGACGAAAAGAGCTTTGTATCACATGATCAAAAGAACTTTGTAATAAATGTCAGAAAAATCTTAGAGACCCAGCTCAGTTAATTATGATTAAAAACAAACAAAACAGCCACAGAATATTTCTAGCCCTTAGTTGTCTCATGTACAGCAAAGAGAGTTAGAATCACAATCTCTCAACTCTTCTACATGTTTAGGATCGCATTTCAAATGAAACCCCACATTGTTTTTATTAAAAATGTATCTTAACTCTATTCATTTCAGACAGGTGATATGCAAATGGACATCAGAATTATGAGAGCAAGTTGCAGAAAGACATGAATATTTCAAAATTAAGTATATTCTGTCTTAATAGCAAACCGAACATTTATCAAGATATTTAATTAAAATTTATTTTTAAAAAAAGAGAAAGAAGGACACTGTAACAAGCACAGGTAAAGACTGGAGGGACTACATCCAAATTTATTCCTAATTGAGAAACAGTTTTAATTAAATAGTCTGCAAATTTATCTTCAAAATTTTTTGCTATATCTATTGACATGATTCAATTTTTTTTTCATTTTTCTTTCAACCTGGTAGTGCTTTAAGTTATTTATATTTTTGTAGCATTAAGTCATCTCAAATGCCCAGAATAAACCCAACTGAAATGTAAAAAGTTTAGATATCAAAGACAGTAACATTTATATCACTTTTTAGTCCTTTTTTAAAAGTTTTAGTTTTAAAAAGTCTCAAAAGAATGATGCACGATTATATGGTGTATCTCTAAATCAGGAATCTAGAAGACCAGGTTATGAACAAGACTTTCAAAAGCACTGTATATGATGATAATTGAGAAAGATTATCTATTAAGGTCTGGAAACAATAGAATATATGCCTTGAATGTTTGAGATCTGTTCTATGCCAATCACTACATGCCCCTAATTCAAGCACTAGCAGATTTTATCCCACTACAATAGAAAGCAACAAATTATTTTTAAGTAAAAAAGTTGAAACACAGAGACTTTAAAGATGTTTTTCACTCTGTGTAAATGCTTATGTTATTATCTGTAGTTAAAACTTTCAGAGGAGTTGAAAATCACTAATTTCATTTTTGTTTTATAATAAGAAGAAAATGACAATCATTTATTTAGGATATTTAATTCTAAGCTCATATCAGTTATGTAGCCTTTTATAAACTTCCTATCCAAGGGCCGGAGAGATAGCATGAAGGTAAGGCATTTGCCTTGCATGTAGAAGGACAATGGTTCAAATCCCAGTATCCCATATGGTCCCCTGAGCCTGTCAGGAGCAATTTCTTAGCATAGAGCCAGGAGTAACCCCTGAGCATTGCCGGGTGTTACCCAAAAACCAAAACAAAACAAATAAAATAAATGAATAAATAAATAAATAAATAAATAAATAAATAAATAAATAAATAAATAAAATCTTATCCAGGGAATAGTGAAATCTATGAATAAGGCCTCATACTCAACTAACTCAGGTTCAATACTTGGCAACCCAAATGGCATCCTGAGCACTGCTAGCAGTGATCTTTGAGTCCCTGAGCACAGAACAGTGAGTACCACTGGACATGACCCCCTCAAAATGATCCTCACCAGAAACTAGAGATATAGTACAAAGATAAGGTGCTTCACTTGCATCCTACAGGTCCTGATTCCATCCC